>NW_028324305.1:7145813-7290813 GCF_058129835.1 Hydra viridissima
GGGCTTGTGCTTGAGATTTGTAATGAAAACCAAGATATTAATGTAAAATTTATGCATATAAACAAATTAAATTTAAAATGGACTAATGATGCACGATCAAGTCAGTGTTGGGTTCCATTTAACAAAGTAATATGTCAAATAATTGCTCCAGCCATTAAGGGTAGAAGTGCTCATAACTAAAAACTTGCTAATAATGATTATGACAGTATCATGAGTATTATAAATCAGAGATAAAGAAATTAGTGTACTTGTGTTTCATGTGTATATACACTTCTACTTTCAGCATTTTTGATTTTGATTTTTTTTTTTTTTGAAACATAATATAACTTGTGCTATTGGGTATCCTTTTAAACTAAAAAAGCATGCTAAAATTATGTCATAAGATAGAGTATAGGTCTTTAAATTTTTTTTGGTGATTGTCTATATATGGAACCTTGCCATTAAAAAGTTTCATAACTTATTTTAACTGTCTACACTACTTTCTATGCCTACGAAGTGAATGTAATTTATTGTATTTTTTGAAAAAAGTGATATTTTAACAGGCTGCTGCAAGTGCTAAATAATTTTAAATTTTTCTGCAAGTGGTTACTCTAAGTACACAAAAGTGACTAAAAATTGGCACAGCTTGTCTGTTGGTATTGAACTGTAGCGCATTAAAGTTTCCAAAACTTTGTCTAATATTGAGTTAATTAGCAACTTTGAGGTACAAGAACTCAAAAATTGTTTAAAACCAGTCCAAAACACCTGCAAAAATAGATAATTTGGGTAATAAACTATTACCATAGAAACTTTCAAGTAATCATCTGTTTTATTTAAAAAGTTATAATCTGTCAAAAATCAAAAAAATCTACGGTAAGCTCCAGATACTTAAATTTTGCCGGTTTCGATCTATATTGATTCAATTATAACTTTTGAAAGGTCAGGTGAATCAAGCTGAAATTTTCATGATCATGTTTTTTCCACAAAAGCTGTGGGTGGTCAAAATTTGAAGTAAATTGGAGGTGGTACCCTGGGGCACTTTTGAAAAACTAGGTGATTTCATATGGAATAATCCATATATATACATATATATATATATATATATATATATATATATATATATATATATATATATATATATATATATATATATATATATATATATATATATATATATATATATATATATATATATATATATCAACATCTCAAGTAAAATATCAACATTTTAAATAACTAATGTTCTTACAAAATATGCTGCAACTTTGAGTCATCAGTTTCGAGAAGATAATTCCAAAAATGCATAATTATGTTGAAAACATTATCCCTGTTATTGAATGATGAAAAGTATAGACAACTGAGCTTTAACTCAATCAATAAACAGCTGTATATATAGCTTGACATTCCTTTCTTGATACCACGAATTAAGTTAAATGGTAATTGCATACTATGATTTGATTTTGGTTCAATGAAAATCAAACCTTCTGGGTATAGAAAGAGCTTTCCATAATGCCAGTTTTTATCAGAATCATTGAAATAAGAACAATTCCAGTTAAATAAAGATACCATTTGACCTAGTTTAAAAAAAAGATAATTTACATTTGATAGTAACAAACCGTCTCATGAATTATATAGTAAGATCAGAGTTGCGCAACTGCTACTTTTTTTTTTGGTCTGATTTGCGATAGCCCGGTAGCTCAAGTTCCTAATCCGAAATCAATAGTCCGGTAGTTTTTTTAATTTTCCGGTCCGATAACATTGGTCAATAGAGAAATTATAACGAAAACAAAAATAGCTGAAATATACTAATTCAAGGGTGCTGAATACTAATATGATATTGAAAAATTTTGTTTAGCTCTAGTTTCAAAGTTATCGCTACAGTTCTTGTTTATTGACTTCATGGTTTTTCATTGAATGTGTTGACTTCTTTAATCGTGTTCTTTGTTTCATGTTTCTCAAGCAATTTAATTGTTCATCTGTTTATTTCAGATTTTATTACAAAATATAGTGATATCATTTAATTAATTTTAATCAAACATGCCAGGAAAGTGTGTCAATAATCCGGATTAGTTCTGTTATATCTGTGGCAAAGTGAAATTGGTTTCACAGAAACGTACTATTACACCAGTGATCAAGAAAGCTTACCATTAGTACTTTGGTTGTAAGTTGGGAGATCAAGAACAACCCTGGGTTCCTCAAATTTGTTGTACTTCTTGTAGTGCAGGGCTTTCTAACTGGTTACATGGCAAAAGACCAACCATGCCATTTGCTGTACCCATGATTTAGAGGGAACCAACTGATCATGTTACCAATTGTTATTTTTGCATAGTACCCTCCATAGATCATGGCATCACAAAGAAGAAGACACAATCAATAAAATATCCAAATATTCCTAGTGCCTTGAGACCAGTGCCCCACGATGAAGGTCTTCCTGTGCCAGACTCACCTACGAACATACCGACTGAACTTAGTGATGATGATGATGATGATGATGATGATGATGATGATGATGATGATGATGATGATGATGATGATGATGATGATGATGATGATGATGATGATGATGATGATGATGATGATGATGATGATGATGATGGTGATGATGCCAATGATAACGTAGAAGCATCAGAGCCATTAACTTTGGAAGATGTAAAATTTCTACCTACTGCAGTTGACGATGATCCTCATCAAATCTCCCAAAATAAACTTAATGATCTGGTTCGAGATTTAGGACTATCTAAGAGCAAGGCTGAGCTTTTGGGATCCATATTGCCACAAGGAATCTACTTCAAGATGATTTTAGAATAAGTATATTTTGCAGCAGACACAATCAGTTTGAACCGTATTTTTCTCCTGCCACCTCTACATGTAAAACTCGGCCTGATGAAAAATTGTGTAAAGGCCCTCAATCGAGATGATGCAGCATTTAAGTATTTGATTTCCAAGTTCCCTAAGTTAAGACTGGAGAAAACCAAGGCAGGTGTATTTATAGATCCACAAATACGCGAGCTAATGGTGGACACTCAGTTTAAAAACACCCCGAATCTGTGAGTGTACATTAGATCTTAAATTCTCTTGCTACTGTCTAACAGTAATCTGCCATCATTAAGGTGCTCCATCGACCCTGGTACCGCTTTTCCATCTCAGCCGTTACCTGATGAAAACCTTCACCATGTTCGTCGCTCACGTCCGCATAGTTGGAAGGGAAGAAGTCCAGATGACTGTGTAGAAAGTGTAGCTTCAATGACATATTGAAGCCCAATGTCTAATATGAGTCCAACAGGCTCTCAATTTCCTGGTAATTATGAGCTCTGTGGTTCCCCAATAAATTCCTCACCATCAATTTAAAATTCCCCCGGCAGTCTTCTCATCTTTTTCAAGGGTGATAGCATGGTGAACAGGCTGACAATGTTGCCTGTGGTAAGCTGGCTGTTTCTCTTGATATACCACTGTGGCTCATAGCACTGGATAACCGATTTGACGTAAATGTCAAATATTTTTCTATTTCAACTTGCTATAATATCTAGCTGTATTGTAATTGATCCAAGTCTGATATATTTAAATATTAATAAATCATTAATTACTTGATAATTATTAATGGGTTTTATACTTTTCTAAAAAATGAGACAAACCTAGAATATTTGCAAAAAAAAAAAAAAAAAGATTGAATACAGAAATTTAAATCAAATAAAATTAATGAAACATTTTAACATCAAAGTTTTTCTCTTCAACATAAAAATATTTACTATGTCAGGAAAAACAGTTGTTTCAAAAACATTAATTGATTTACAGAACACTGCTATAACTCACTATACTATTAGCATAGAGATAGGCTAACCATGTCTCGTTTTCGCCAGGGCATTCCTGTTTTTTTGTATTTATTGTCCTTTTTTTTTTTTTTGCAAATATTCTAGGTTTGTCTCATTTTTTAGAAAAGTATAAAACCCATTAATAATTATTAAGTAATTAATGATTTATTAACACTTAAATATATCAGACTTGGGTCAATTGCAAATGTAATTGTAATTTAATTGTAATTAAATACATTTTCATGAATTGTAATTGGTATTGTATTTTATAAGGTGTTTTATAAATGTAATATAATTACTTGTAACTCAATTACAAGTACAAGTAATTATAATTTGATTACTATTATAATTTCAAGTAATTCAATTACAATTACGTTGGGCTCATACTTTGATTGCGCAAAACTTGTTTATCTTATCAAGCTTTCAGATAAACCAAACTTTATTTGCTGGGACAATTACTACGGTATTGTTAGTGCGCATTTTTTTTCTCTTTCATTTCATTGGCTAAGTACAATGACCTGCACAAAAAGTTTACAAAAAAAATTTCCTTTGTGATTTCCTATCCTATCAACGAAAATAATTTATAATGACCGAGTTTTATCTTTTTGCACTAACTTAATTCACATCGAAACTCTAGTGATATTCTCTGCAAAATGCCATACATAACGAAGTAATGTTATTGCTTAAAAGTCATATATAACGAAATAATGTTTTTGCCAAAAAGTCATATATATGTATAAATATAAAACAGAGTAAAGCATTCCTTTGTACAAATAAAATTTTGTTAAAATTCTTATATTTCAATAAAATATAAGACGCTTCTCTATGATAGATAAATAACAGAATTCATAAAACATGTAGATTGATAAACTTCATAAACAGTTTTCAAAACGATTATTGCGTCACACTACTCCACTATGTTAATCATGTGATAGGAGATTTCTAGTGATATTGCAAAATAAAATTTGCCTCAGCCTTCTCAAGCACGGTTTTTTTCAAATTCAATTTGAAAATCACACTTCACGAACTTAGAGGTTCATGTTGTGTTCAATACTCTTTATTTGAACATCGAGTTAAAAAAACGTCCAACAATTTCTACTCTTCTAGCACGGTGTATCTTCAGGGCATCCGTATTGAAACAGCAGATCGGCACATAATTTGCTATTTGATTTGTGCGCATAAAATATAGGATTATAGCCAACCTCATCTAACACTCTTGGATTAGCACCATACTAATATAAATAGCTTAGTATTAATATTAAATAGTTAATATTAAATATCAAAAGCATAAGTTAAAAAATAATTGTATACGCCATAATGCTACAAAAGAATTATTAATAAATAGAGAATAATAACGCTAGAAATAGAGTAATAATTAAAGAGTGATAATTAACGCCAGAAATAAAGAGTAATAATTAAAGTAATAAAGCCAGAAATAATGAAAGAGTAATAATTAAAGAGAGTAATAATGCCAGAAATAATTAAAGAGAGCAATATTTATTTAGAGTAACAATTAAAGCCAAAGAAAGCTTACCCATAAAAGTAGCTGTGTAAGTGCTACGTCCGAGTTAGCACAAGATAGATGCAATGCTGCTACTTTATGCGAATATCCTTCAACTTTGCAAAGCTTGTTTACGTGATTGCTATTACTATGAACCAGCATAAAGTAGCAATCACGAAGCATTCTTTTATGCACAAAGTCAATCATCACCTGAAAAAGTTAAAATTGACATAAACTTTCATTTACAGATAAATAAACACGCACACAAATACACGCACACAAATACGCGCACACAAATCAATCACCACTCGACCTCGGCTATTTTATTTTCATCAACCGACAATGGTTTTATAAGTTCTTTTCTTTCGTATTTTCCGCTTATCCATTTCTCTCTTTCATCGCTAAATGGAAAGGAAACGATTTCTGTATAAAAAAAGGTATTTCATTAGTTTCATTTTGCTTTGATTTCATCAATATTTTATAAATACTACTATTACAAAAACTTCTATTTTTAAAACTGCATTGTTTATTAAGGATAATGTTAGAGCCCTACCGAGTTGTTTGAGGAGTAATCGGTTTTCCTTTTAACCGTCCTTGCCATATGCTATTGGCGTAGGTGTTACCCAGCATTAATATGATTGAAAGTGTTTCGTTCCTGTTAGTATTTAGAGAACAAATCATAACTGAAATTTATCATTTCACAAAACCTTTTAAGGGTACAAAATTATTTTTTGTCCTGAATTTAAAAATCTTTAGTCACTTACTGCCATTCATCTAAATGAAGAGATCTAACGCGAGATAAGTGAGACCCTAGATTCCTATGAACACCTGAACATTCTATGCAAATCAAAATTCCAAGATTCATTGATGCCCATACAGGATCTGGAAAAGAAAATATCAATAAGTAACAATAAGGAGCAAAAAATAAAATTAGCTAAAAATAAGGAATGACTCAACAAACAGATACATGTTAATAACCTGGAGCACCGCAGTCAGCACAGATATTGTTTCCAATAACAGATGTAAGGCGTTTTTGCATAACATCAACCTCATCAATACTCTAAAGGATATTATGCACCATGAGAATAATCATTCCATGCTTATCAAACAAAATTCATTGCTGTCAAAGTTAAATGTTAAGTGTATATCTACTTACACTTTGCGATCTTTCACTCTGAAATGTTCTCTCTTGAAAAGCATTCAGAATTTCATTCTCAATATGGTGAACCCAACTGTCTCGCTCCTACAATAAATGTTTGAAGAGTATGAAAAAGTTTTGTTGTTTTTTTTGTTTTAATTTTATTTCAAAAAGCAAGTTTATTAACATATTAGTCATAGTTAAAAAAATTTAATAATAATAAATTATTCAAAATTAAAAAAATTTATTAGTTGTAATTAAAAGAATTTCAATTATTATCAATTAACTTTTGCGATCTTGTAGGTAAGACTCACATAGCATCCTTTTATAATGATCTTAGTTCAAATATTGTATTTTGTGGTGCTATAGTAACGCATGGACACATATTGTCATATAGCAATATGACAGTTTCCATGGTCCAATTCTTTTTGCTGAGATAACTTCATTCAAATGTCTTCATTGTTGAAATTAACAGCATTAACAGTTTACTTAAGTTCTAATAACTCAAAATACAATTTTACTTTCATATCCCACCAAGCTGTTGTTTGAACATGACTTAACCACTACTTTTTTATTCTTAGGGTTCTCAAAATAGATCAATTTCTCATCTCCAATAACTATTTTTCAGAAAAAATCTGTTTCTTAAAGTTACTAGATGAGAAATGCAATTGTTCAATCATTGAATCATTGTTTATTTTGCTAAACTCATACTGAACCCATTTTACACTTTTTTGAAATTTTCTAAATTCATGCTAACATCTAAAAATGGCTGATTGATGAACTGAAAGCTTTTGAGCTAATCCTATTGTCAATTGACATGGGCTTTCATCAAGCAACTCTGATAAATTTTCAATTTTAGCTTCTTGTGGTTTTCCAGAGCACTGCTGGTTTTCTAAGTCATAGCATCTTCTACTAAACCTAGCAAACCATCTTTGACAAGTTCTTACTTCTTGAACATTAATTCCATAAACAGAACAAATTGCTTTAGTAGCTTCAACAGCATTTATTTCTTGTCAAAAATTATAAACCATGCAAAGTCTTAAATAAACTTTGCAGCATTGAAAAAGACAATAATATTAATTGTGGAAACTAAGCCATTGAAATAATTAAGGTATTTATAGCAGCATTCAAATAATGGAGACCTTTCAGATTTTTAATCTCATTCCCAATGGCAAAACCCTTGCACTAACTTACTTGTGGATTACTTTCTAAAATCCTTTTTGATTTATCAAAAACTTCCAAAATGTTCTTAAGATTGCTATTTTTCTTATTTGGATCATTTTTCCTGTTCTCTATCCTTAAATGAAAAAACAGAATTTTGCCCTCTATATGGACACAAAAATTAAGCAATAAACAAGAACTGAAAAACAATCATAAACACATAAATAAGTCATTTAATAGGAAACTATTAATATCAATTCATTTTTTAATCTTCTTGATTTTGTGAAATTTCTCATGAAATTTTACAAATTACATTAATTTGTTTTCTCTTTAATGTTTTTTTTGTTGTTTTTTTTTTAAATTTTACTTGATGCAATCTAATTATGTAAATCAAAATTTAAACTACTCATACATTACAAAAGTAAGAATAGTTACCTCAGTTGAGCTGCATTCAAACTCCCATATTTTCCCATCAAAGTTGATTAATGAGAATCCATTATCTTCTCCCTCTAAATAATTGACAGAGCAGAAAATTTTTAAACACGAAAATAGTTGTTTTATGGCTGATTAAGTTTTAAAACTTTTAAATAAAGATTAATTTTAAGAGAATCTTTAAAGAAATTAAACCTGCATCGATTCCAACTTTTCCATCAGCATGTTCTTTGAATACTCCGACCTGATTTTTTTTTTTATGACTAGAAAGTTTGCGTGGTGAAACTAAATTAACATCTGATTCATTCAGTTCACTTTTATAGTCAATTTCACAAGATTTGTGTCTGTTTGCTGGTTTACGATTCTTTCGCTTAGTTGGGAATACATCAAAATTCTGAGCACTTCGCATACTCGCAGATGTATAATCTCTGCCATCACTTTTTGATCTTTCTACAAGAACTGATGTATGGATGGTAGGTGATCCATCAATTTCATGCTCATCAGGTTCTGCAGAATCTTTATTGTCAAGAGAAAAACAATCAATAGGCAGCGATGATTTTGTTGGACTAGTATTTCCAGCATGATAAGGTATGGAGGGAGCTGGTGCCTTTAAGTTACCTAGAGAAAAAAGAAAAATATCTTTTTGCTTCACATTTTAAACACAATTTTTTAACCTACAAAAAGTTATAGTTAATGGTCTAACTTCAATTATTGCTTTGGATCATGAAAAAAAATAGAATATTCTAATTTTCCTAATGTTTTTCTATACTTGTCAGTATAAAATCAACAAAGGAAGAAGAACTAGCAATACAGACATTGAGCATATTCCTACTTTGAAAATATAGTCGTAATCTCACACATGTTCAGGAGATTCAGAAAAGCAGAAGCTTTTAGTTTCATTATCTAAAGAGACTGATGTAGATGTTAAGTAAATTAAGTTTAAAGTAATTCTAAAGTCAATTTTTAATTTGTACCCTCAAAATATTATGGATACAGGGTGGGTAGGCCAGTTGTATGTATTGCTAGAGCAGAGTAAAATTAGAGATATTAAAGCAGGCTATATTTAATATTATTTTTTAATTTTTATGTAAAAATATTTTAAAACCCTCTAAATTACAAGAAATGGAAAAAAAGGAACTGATATGAGTTCAATCTTAACCTATTTTGATTCAATATAAATTTTATAATAACAGGTTAAGAGGGGTTAGAAAAGTAACCTAAATACTAACCAGTTGTAACTCTAATATTTCTTTTGCCATGTGTTTTAACAGATGAGTGAATAAGGTGAATGGATTTAGCTCCATTATCATCTATATAGTCCTAGAGATTAAAAAGTAAGGTAACATGAGACTTTCTAAAATTATGATAGAGCTGAAAATCTATTATTAAAAAAAGAAGAGAAAAACAGCAGTTATTGCTTTAACAAACAAAAGTATAAAGAAAAGAAACTAATTTACAAACCAAACATAAAATTATTGGACAAAAAAAGAGTTTATTTCTATACAATTTTATTTGTGTTTATCAATGTTTGAATGTTAGAGAAAAAACAGCATGTTATGAAAAGTTGTTGCAACTATAAAACTCAGCTTAGGATAAATTTCCGAAAAAACTTAAACTTTTTTTTAAATTACCCAATATTTTCTTCATTTCAAAAGAGAGTGTGTTTGTATTTTTTTTTTTTTTTTTTTTTTTTTTGTTGATTCTGTTTTGAATGAAACTTTAACCACTTAAAATAAGTTTTTTTAAACAACTAAAAAAATTCAAAAATCAATTATTTTATCATCACAGGATCAATTTTCAAACAACTAGCCTAACAAGTAATAACAATTTTTAGATCATTTTAAAAGTTAAAAAGACTTTTTTCAGATTTACTGTCAATTAATTGAGTCAGGCATAACTAAAAAAAAAAGAGAAGATTTTTCTTTAGTGCATCTATGCTAAACACTTATAAAAATAAAAAAGAACCCTCATAGATGGTTAATATGAAAACTAAAAGAACCTTCATAGACGGGTAATATGAAAATATCTGCTCAGTTGTGATAACCACATACTTCTTCTTCCATTCTTTAATACTCCCTTTCAGTCCCCCTTGGCTCTTTTTATATATGTAACCCTGCAACAGTAATCCAGTTAATATTCATTACATTTACAATTTTTTTATTTGATAAAAAGAGAAAGATTTTCATAAAAAAAAAAAAAGAAAACTTGCAAGTACAAGGTACTTGTTTAATAGGAATATGTCTTCCACTTCCAACATCATCCAAAACAACATCATCTTTCTTGTCTGCCTTCTATAAATATGAGTGTAAAATAATTATAAAAATAGAATCCAACAGAATTCTTTTGCGAATGGAAACATTAAAACCTTTAATTTTGACAGTCTAAAAGTGATAACTTATTGAATCAGACTCACCAGAGAAAACATGTTTCGCCGATTTTTTTTTTTAATTGAAGCATTTGACCCAAATCTAACACCGTCAACTGATGTATTAAAAGTGGAAATATATGTACTGGTTACAGTAGATGAAGGACTGTCAACAGCTGCCATCTTGAGAACAGCTAAAAAATCATGGAGAAGTTTAAAACAATTTAAAATAAACCAAGAAAGGTTTATTGCTTATGAATAAATTTGTTTTGAAAATTAAGAAACTTCGTTACAATAAATTGTAAAAAGAATTACCAGCTTCAAAAGCAGCTGAGATATTCTCGCCAGTTGACATAGACACCGTAAAAAATTCACACTTTGTATGATCAGATAGAAATTTTTTAATTCTAGTTTCTGGCACATACCAATTTTCTAAATCTTCTTCCTCTAAAGAGTTGTATTAGATAAATATGCCTAGATTTCTATAAACTAATAATTCTAGAGTAAAATTATTTAGATAGATTTATCATATTTATTTATTTGTATTTCTTATCACATTATTATACAAACATGATAATAATAAATTATTTATATTATTAGTTTTATCATTTATTTATAATTATCACCTATTTATCTATTTTCAAAAGAACATAATTTTTTATCTAATACCAGTTTTAACCATTTTTTCTTTATCACACAAGTCTGAGATAAAGAAACAATAGTTAAACATAGTATTAAACAAAATTAATTTCTGATTTTAAAGCATAATTGTAGAGTTATTTTCTAACAAAGTTTATAGCTTATAACTTAGAAATTGTTCATAGCTCAATTCAATCTTATCATAACTGTGATGGATTTTAAATGTATACAAAATTGTGTATGTGAGATTGAATTAAATCAATTGTTTAAAATGTTTAAACTTTTAAAAAACATTCCTTTACCTTAACATGCTTTTTAAATTTTTATTCATTAAAAGACACTGAACTTTTTTAGTAAGTTTTGGAATTCTTAAAGGCTCAGAAAAATTAAAAATAATAATTTTCTAAGGATTTTAAAGCACCAATGATGTACAAAACTAACCAGGTTGTATGGCCACAAGCAAACATGGCAAATATCGATCAAGTCTTTGTTGTAACATCTTTGCATAATACCCTGAGAGAACATTGAAACTTAATTCATCATCAAGGCTGAAGACAAGCACAACTCCATCACACCATTCTGAAAACTGAGAAAAGTAAATTTTTGAACTAAATAACAAAAAGAAAAAATGTATGAAAAAACTCAAAATTCATAAAGAATCTAAAAGATTTTTTATCATTTCAAATCCATCATTTTAATCAGAAAAAGAGAGAAAAAAAGCTCGCTCTCCAAAATAAGATATTCACAATTCAGTTTTAGAGAGGCTTTAAAACTTTTGCAATAAATTTCTAAAACAAAAAAAAAAAATTTTAATAAAGCTAATTTGTAAAATATAAAATCTTTTTGCCAAATTATTTTTTAAGGTCATGATATCAGTCTATTTGGTGTTTATCCCTTGATATTAGTCTCCAACTTTGTTGTTCATTTACTTAACTAAAAAACAAAAAGACACCATAATAATAATTTTTTTCAAATTACCTTGAGATCAGGCGGACCTGTTTCATCTCGTAATAGCAAAAGATATGAAACATCATTCAGAAATATAGCTTTTTTAAACCGTGTTGCATAACATTCTTCTTTAGAATAAGTACCAGCCATGAAACTCTGTACTAAAAACGATTTTCGTGATTGTGCACCACCAACAATACCCTCATATATTGAATAAGAATAATAACCATATCTCATGCATCAGCAACAATTATTTAAAAAATAATATTTATTACAAGTGTGTATATATATATATTAGTTTCATTTGAGAAACTAGATTTGCATATACTTTTACTAATTCTCTCTCTCTCTCTCTCTCTTTTTTTTTTTTTTCCTATTACTAATAATAATTTTTTTAAATTTAAATAAGCCCTTTTCTTATTATTTAAAAAAAAAAAAAAAAAAATTTAAAGCCTAAGGTTGACTGAACAAAATATCAGAGTTAAAATTATAAACAAGGGTACAATACAGAATTGTTAATAACAGTTTAGGAACAGTAATAGTCTCCATAAATATTTGTAAATAAAAACAATGTAAAGAATAACTAATAACTTTTATTATAATAAAAGCAAAAGATAACTATTATTTTAGAAGTAGAAAAAAATACAAATAACTAAATTAAGTTTTAAGTGAATCAAGTGAAGAAAAAATTAACTTAATAAAACTTACAAGTCTCATGGTATTATAAAGAGAAGATTTTGGAACTGTAAAGTCTGAATCTTGTGTAAAGTCATCTATAGAGAAAAAGCTAATTAACCAAATCCATTATCCTAACTAAGTATCAATAATGAACAACAACAAATAAATCTCCTATATCAATTTATCTTAAAAGAATAATATAGAAATTTACATTTTGTTTGTTATTGTTTGTTATTAACAGAAAAACCAAACATTGATGATTAATCCTAACTGTTTTATAAAAAAAAAACTGTTTTTATACTAATACCATATTTTTAACATTTAACAACAACAAATAGGCAATATACCAAAAAAATAACTATTAAAAGAACTAAAAAACAGTTTAACAATAAAGGGTGTATTAATATTATCTTGTAAAAATAATTTTTTTTTTTTTTCATTACTGAACTTCAACAGTTTTTATATCAAAAAGTTCATCACTTATTTTTATCTTGATTTTAACATTCAAGATATTGAAAAGATATAAGTATACCTATGTTTAATCAAAAACAATACCTTCAATGCCAGCTATGATATTTCGAAACTGAGTTCTCAATGAAATATTTTCAATATTATCCAAAAGTTCTTGAACAGATATCAAGTTTTTGTAAAAAGAGCTAAAACGTGATTCTTCCTTCAGTGCATAATCAGCATTCCTGCATTGTGAGCTTGTGGCAGGCATATTATATATTTAGGTTAAGATGTCAAAGAAAGCTAAAGATCAATATATATATATATATATATATATATATATATATATATATATATATATATATATATATATATATATATATATATATATATATATATATATTTGATTTTAAAAGTAAGGCATTTTCCTGGAAGCCATTATAAAATTGTTTTATGATGCATATTCAAGAAAGAAGAAGAAACTATAAATTAATTAAGCACATTGACCATTAAATATCAATAAAAAAAAATTAATTATTTACATTACATGCTGTCATCCTCATCACACCACATGCTGTTAATAACATCCAATAGATACAAAAAGATTTTTTTCTTCTTTGAAAAATAAAATAAAATTTATAAGATTTATAACTACACACACTTGATATATATTTACATGTATATATATGTAGAATAGTATATATGCAATATTATATACATTTTTTATTAGAAACTATAAATTATAAATGATGCATTCAAGTTATGAAATTTATATGTATACTTTTATGTAACTTGTAACAATTATATTTTACATGACCCATATATGATATATGTATTTTATACATATATATGCCCTTTATACATACATAATACATAAATACATACACATGCATACATACATACATACATACATACATACATACATACATACATACATACATACATACATACATACATAAATACATACATACATACATACATACATACATACATACATACATACATACATACATACATACATACATACATACATACATACATACATACATACATACATACATACATACATACATATACACTTATATATATATATATATATATATATATATATATATATATATATATATATATATATATAAGTGTATATGTATATATATATATATATATATATATATATATATATATATATATATACATACATATATATACATACATATATATAAACATGTATATATATAAATATACTTATATAGTTAAACAAAATATAAAGTTGTAATATATATTTACTTTTATAACTTGATATAACTAAAGTACAAATAAAGATACAAAAGTAATCCATTTTCTAAAAACTTTCAGATTAATTTTTTTTTTTTTTTCTATCAGTATGGAATTGAAATAAAAAAATTTAATTCAACAAAAATGAAAGATTTTAATCAACACATTTATGTACAGCGATTTACAATTGCCTGACGTTAACAATATAAATTATTATAAAGAAAATAAATTACATTAGATAACTTTAAATTGATAATTTTTCATCATTTACATTGATTTTTGATCATTATATTGTTTCATATGGCTTTATTTTAAATTCTCAAAAATTTACACAAAAACCTCTAAACTGTGAGATGTATTTGTAAAAGGAACTGCATGGTGTTAAAGAATTAATTGTTATTTCTTTTCTCAGCTAAAGAAAAACGGCCTTAAGAATGTTCAAAATCAGATCTTTACGGAGAACTGACAGAGGTTTAAAGGTTACCGAAATGAAATTTCACCGAAAGTCCCTTTAAAGACTTAAACGACTTCATTTTCAAATTTTAACTCACTCCAAAAATATATGGTGAGAGCTATAGTACACATAATAGAAAATGTTATGTGTACTATAGCTCAAAAACACAGTACCTCTTTATATGCAAATAGACAGAAGCGTCTACTAATAGCTTGGGAAAAAAATTTTTTTTTGAGTTTTTACAACATTTTTTCTGTTGGTCCGATTGAACTGTAACCATATTTTGCTTTCAGAAAAGCATTCATTTATTTATCTATTACAAAAATAGTTTTAAATATTGTTGAGCAAAAGCTCGATAAGACTTTGAGTACACTAAATTTTTTTTTA
This sequence comes from Hydra viridissima, assembly GCF_058129835.1. Lineage (NCBI taxonomy): Eukaryota > Metazoa > Cnidaria > Hydrozoa > Anthoathecata > Hydridae > Hydra > Hydra viridissima. Next base: position 7,161,030 of record NW_028324305.1, read on the forward strand.
TTTATTAGTAACCATTTCCCGTTAATTTTTGCTTGCATTTTCTTTTACTATCCTTTTTTTTTTTTTTTTTTTTTTTTTTTTTTATCAAAATGGCTTAAGTACAACAAAATTTTAAATTTTCAATTATCTCCGTCAGAACAAAGATATATTTAAAACCTGATATATTTAAAACCTGATATATTTAAAAGACAACGTGTTATTGAAGCCGTTTTAACCTAAGTTGTAAGGTCGAACATTAAAAATTTAAACTCAAAAATCCCTCTCCTGAACAATTTTATGTTTAACAGTTAGGTTAGTTTTGCTTTGAGAGGGCGAATTAATTTTCAAATTATTTTAATGGGAAACAATAAAGAAACATTTCTTACATATTTTTTACTTAAGCTGTTAACAGAAGAAACTCATGTTTTAATTGTACACCTGAAGAATGGGTAAAAATTCTCAGGTGCGATGAATCGAAATTTATGGTATTAGGGTCTGACTAAACAAAGTATATTCGTCGTCCCCTAAGCCAAAGAATTGATCCAAAGTATTAATTGCTAAGAAAAAATTTGGATCGTCAGTTAACTGGTTAAAAATTAATAAATTAATGAGATTTTTTTACAACAGTTACAGAAGCTTAAGAAAATATTGAAGCACTGACACTAATCAAACATGTGGATTTCATAACACATTGATGTCGTTTATTCTAAAGGATCTCCTACCAAGTAATATGTTCATTATATTGAGGCTTTTTTTGTAAAGTTTACATAAAAACCAGGCGTGTGTTATGGTTACAAGTCGTTCCCAAACTTTTCCACGGTAATATTTACAATTTTATGCAAAGTTGTTTTTAAAATAAATAACAATTTGAAAGCTCTACGCAAAATTTTGGTTTTGTTCTACCTCTGTAAAAATTTTTGTTCAGTCGGGTAAACACAAAAAAAAGTTAATATAAAGAAAAATTGATTAAATAAAGTTGTTCCCAAACTTTTGAACGCTGCTGCATGTAAAATCATTTTGTCGATTATTAGGAAAATAAACGTTCAGCATTAAGGCTTCTAAAAAAGTTGCGTTTTTTTCGAAGGAGGTTGTCTTATGAAAAGCGAGTTCTCGTTCCTTATGAAAATGAAGAAATTAAAAAATGCTTATAATAGGAAGAAAAATACAAATATCCAATTTTCTGCTCTGATAATTTTAAAGAACAAGTGAAAGATGAGCTGATTAAAGATTTTTAACTTTTATGAAAACTGTAGGTGTAAACAGCGCTTCTTTGCAAAAAGGTATCATCGCTAACTCTGTATTAACCGAATGAAGCGCTTAAAGCCGATCTAAGAATTTTCGTTTCCGATTATTGCGTCTTTCCCAAACAAAATTTTTTAAATACTGCTCCTAATAATATTATCATTATATTAAAGGCATGTTTTTATCTATTCAAAGGTAAATGAACTTTCATTAAGAAACTGTTAACAATTATACATACCACCTTCCCTCTCTCTAAAATCAAAGCATAAAAAAGGAAAATTTAAAGTTTTTTCCCCCTTTTTTTTTTAAGTAAAATTTATTTCATGCTATTATATATCCTAATATATTTATATTTTAGTTTGCGGCATTTTAGTTTAGTTTGCAGTAATGTCAGAAGCTGTAACAGGCAAAGGCAGCGAGTATGTTTCCACGCTATAACAGCCTATTCTACGTTTAATTCTTCTCTAGCCAGAAGACAATTTTTTTTTTGAATCCATTTAGATTAACTGAATTAACTGTCACTAGGAAGATTGTTCCAGTTGGTTGATGCTCTGTTAAATAGAAAATTGTGCCTAGGAGTAAAATTGGTTATATCTCTATTAACAGATTAAAAAAATCTGATTTTTTGAAATTGGCCAATCCGGGGATAAATGAAAAGATTTTTACAATAAAATGGTTTCATACAAAAATTGCACTCGGACTTTCTGGTTGATTCTTATAAAAATGATAGAGTTTTTAGTGCCAGCTCCACACCAAAGCACTTTCAAAAAATGTATCTAGCAGTGGTAATTCCCGTATTTTTTGATAATCATATATAAGATAACAACTAACACAGTGCTGGACCGATTAGTAAAATCATCGCTATTGAAAATTTGTGGAAGACCAAGTATTTTCGTTAAAAAGTTAAAATTTAATCCTCATTTTTATCTCATAAACAAAACCGAAAGCGAGTCTTACTTTTTCATTCACTTAAACAATCAATCATACTTTTTACTGAACAATGTCAGATACCTGGTAACACTAAGTAAAACTTTAAGATAATGAGTTTAGGATTATGGACACAATATTAAATTTAGTGGTCAAATTCTTTTTACTATTGAATTTTCAGATCTTTACGTTCTTTCTTGAATTTCCCTTATCTTATTGGTATTTGGAATGGTATAAAACCTAAATTTTTATAACTTTTTTCCTAATTTTTATGGGCTTTATACTGGTATCATCTTGTTTTAAGAGAGATTTTAAGAACCTTACTTACAGCTCCCTATTTATAATTTCTATTATTAATAAGAATCACGTTAAATGATCTTGAACTTCCAGAGATAACAAACTCGTCTATGAAAAAAAAATTAACTACGACGTTTTAGTGGTTAGAGAAAAGAAAAAAATGACTTCAATTCATCACTAGCAATATTTGTGTTTTTACCGCAAAAACCGTAATTGTTTCTTAACACCTCTTGATTAGATTGAATATAAATATTTTATAATGATGTTTACATGAACTATATATATTTATCCAATAAATTTGTATACTCAATAATTTAGTTTCAAATTGTAAATTCCAAACTAATTTGATAAAAATGTGTTTCAAAAAGCATACAGTTTCTAAATGTTTTTTTTAATGTAATAATTTTTTACATAAATTTACATAAATTAGGAATTTTTATTGTCTTATCATTTTTTGTTTAAGTTGTTATTTGACGTATCAGTATTTTGGGTGAAGTCTAACTTGGTGTCAAAAAAACGTATTGTATATATGTTATATATATGTTCACTCCAAATAAAATTTATAAAAAAAAGACAGTAAAACTGTAAAAAAATGTTTAACAACACACAATTTCAATCAGCATTAAACTAAGTTGCATTGAAAAAATATGAAATTTGTAGTTACGTTCTTGTGACCTGAAGCCCTTAAAACTTAGACAAATACTAAAGTAAAAAACTTAGACAAATACTAAAGTAAAAAACTTAGACAAATACTAAAGTAAAAAACTTAGACAAATACTAAAGTAAAAAGGATGAATTCACAAAAATGTCAAAATGTTTTAACTTTTTGTATCTGAAGTTTTTATTCGAAGAGTTTTTCTGACTGAGCGTAAGAATTTAGAATAGTTGACAACATGTCAATAAAAGCCAACGTTAAGCTTATTTCCAACCACATCTTTAACCGTTACGTTCTTTAAATTCATGCTTTTGTTAAGAATTTTGTTTAAAATGAGTTACATTCAGTATGATTGAATTGCCTCAATGTCTTATGTCTGAAAATACTTATGTCAGAAGTTGATTACTTAAATATTTAAGTAAAAGGACTTTTAAAAAAATTTTTAGAAGTGCAGACAAAAAGTATTTTTGTTTATGATGCACTACTACGTCAGTAAAATTAGTACGCATATTGTTGTGGGAGCTGAAGCAGGATGTTGTTACAAAACAACGTTTTACTTTCAACGTGAAAACTCTCGATATTAACACCAGTGGCTTTTAGGTACCATGTAAGCTTGGAGAACACGAAAGTAAAATAAAACTTGCAAAAAGAAAAAACTATAAAACCCTTAAATATATTATTAATTTTCAGTGTTATTTTGGTTAAACTAAAATATAAAAACATTCGACTACAATGCAAAAACCTAAAATGGTTGATGATGAAACTGAAAACGAGTTTTCAATTGTATTCATCGAAGACAGAAAATATTCCTTTATTGATGGTTGGTTAAACAATGAATACGGCATTCAATCAGAGCTGTATACTACAACTCAATCATTTCCAGATATTCCGTCAGACGATCGACTTTCTAGCAATACACTAATTGGAACAAGTTTGCAGAGCATGATTCTAGGTACTAGTCTTCTGAGCATACCATACTGTGTAAAATTGGCAGGAATCTGGGGACTTATCTTAATTTTTTTCATCGGGCTTTTAACAACTATTACTGCCAGTATTCTTGTAGAATGTCAATATCAAGTAAGCTGCAGAAGATTTAAAAAAAAGCGCATTCATTCAACATTTGTTGACATGTGTGCGGCGTGTTTTAGTACAAAAGGAAAATATGTGATGGAAATTGTTGTTTATTTAAGTTTGGCCCGAAATGTTGTAGTTATAATTTTATTAGCAGATCTTACTGAAGAGTTACTTGGAACATTTCCCTTCTTAAGCTATGATAAAAGCATTCTTCCCGTTTTGTGGAGTGTTGCTGTTCTTCCCCTTTTATTCATTTCAAAGGTTTCTAAATTGGCCTGGTTTACGTTCATTGGAACGATTTTTTATCTTTTATCAATTATAGCTATGATTGGGATATTTATGACAACAGCTCATTCATGGCGTTATCGCTCTATACCTACGCACTGGGATTTAAAAGGTGTAGGTATTTCCAGCGGAATAATAATCAACTCTTATGCTGTTCACATTAATCTACCATCACTAGAGGGTAGTATGAAAAAACCCTCTTCGTATACGTCCGTTTCAAATGTCAGTTTTGTAATAAATATTTTCATCAAGTTGGCTTTTGGAATTTTCGGATTTTTCTCCTACAATGATATTACGTGCGACGAAATCACACGCAACATTGACACTAAAGGATTTGGATTGTCATACGCAATAAAAGGATCTCAGATTGTATTTGCTTATTTTACAATACCTCTACAAAGTCATGTTGTTTTTGAGTTAATAGATTTAAAGCTTCGACATCATTTTCCATTTTTTTCTGGAAAAGATCAATGGTGGACACTTTTGTCTCGTTTGTTAGTATTAACGGCATCTCTATTAGCCGCACTGCTAATACCACACTTTGGAATTACAGTCAGTTTAATAGGGAGTGTTCGTGGAAGTCTAATTGCACTTGTGCTGCCTCCTCTGTATTACATTCGTTTAAAAACTCACTCAACAACGAAGATCAAATTATATTTTTGCTACTTTACTGCCGGCTTTGGTTTGTTGGTTGGTTTAATCGGCATTTACTCGTCTCTTTACACATTAGCTGATAATCGAGACAAATAAGTTCAGTTGTACCAAACATTACTATATTAGAAATGTTCGGCTCAGTGAAACGAAGTTTTGCAAGCTACTTTCAATCATTTTCCTTAAGATAAACGAGACAATATGTTACACGCATGCAAAAATGGATTGAAAATTCTAAATATAAAAATTTTAACTTTCTTTACAAAATGGTTCTGAGAGAAGAACGAAGATCTTCAGTGAAAGTCAGTTCTTATGTATAATTTAATAAAGTGTTAAATAATTTAGTAAAGTGTTTTTAGATTAGATATGGAACTTTTAAAATCAAACTGTTTGAAATAAATTTATAGCTTTGAAATAAATCTCCTCGTATAAATTTTTCTTTTTTCAAATCTACTATTCAGAAAAAGTTTTTCGTTTTTGTGTTGTTAAAAAGTATTAAGAAGACATTTCTTTGGTAAGTTTGGTAAGTAAGTTCAACCTTTTTCAGCAGGACTTACGTTTCAAGTAAAAAAGTCTGCAAGATGTTTCCTGTGTCTATGCCCGGTGAGTAGACTTTTATAGCTATAACTAACTTATAAGCAAAGAGAAGCTGAAAAAACGGACTGTCCAAGTAGAACCAGCTAGACTTTTTGTAACCTCTCCCCCCACCCGTCTCTCAAAACAAATATGAGGCAAAAAAACAAATAACAGGAAATAGGTCCTAATGCTTCTATGCAATACGTATTATTTTAAATTTTCAGTTTTATGCTCTAAGCTATAATAAGCTATACTAATTTGATTATTAACTCAATTTCTAATTTAGTTAACAATTTAATTTCAAATGTAATTATTAATTAGAAATTAAAGAACAGTTTTGTTAATAGTGCGTTAGAAAATTTTTTCGTTTATTGGTAACAAACTGATGAGATTTTCTAGAGTCAACTCTTACCACCTCCGACTCGATGGATAGCATACTTCCGACTCGATTGATAGCATAGCTAAACTTAATAAACTATCATCAGTTATTGTTGATAAGGTATAATCTGTCATTATTGAACTACTGTTTAAAGTTTCAAAGTGTTGAAACTTTGTTTTCTTGGTGCAACACAAAGATGTAATTTAAGAAGAGATTGCTCATCATGTGACTCTCTAATGATCATCATGTGACTCTCTAATGATCATCATGTGACTCTCTAATGATATATGGTCTTTAAAAATATTAAGAAACCGCACACGCATGAACAATTGAGTTGCTTCTATCACATGAACATTTGAGTTTGCTTCAAATTTCTTGTAGTTTATTGACGATGCAATAAGCTGTAAGAGATTTGAAGCCAAAATTTTTTAGCCTAATATCAACTTCAATAAATTGTAAAAAAATCAAAATAAGTTTGTTAACTTTTATTTGTTTGAGATAGTCAAATTCATTAATAGCTATGGCATAAGGTGATCAGATTTATCAATAACTAAGTAATCATGCTATTTACTAGACCTTCTTGTTCTGGTATTTGAAACTATCTGATCAATTATATTTGACTCAGCAAATTCTTAAGTTGTAATTTCGACCATCAGAATCAAGCTATCTATTTTTTTGCATAAATCTTTTTTCACTTTGAACAAAATAGATTGACAGTTAGTATAACCCGTTTTCTTTGTAAAAACTTGCTTAGCTGATTGATTTAAAAAACCAAATCGTTTTGTCACGCGCATACAAGGTTGCGTAGTTACGTAAATTACGTTGTTTGATTGTCAAAAAATGTATATAATAAAATATTTTGGAGCCCGCTTGGCTAGTGAAGTCCCCTGGTTACGGAGTAGGAGGGTTGCTCTAGTTCCAAATCAGCTTAATGAAAATGAATAAGAGTCATAATTCACTAAGTCGGGGTTTAGTAACCAGAAAATTATGATTCCTAAGTTTAGAATTCCCCAGTCTTCACCGTGATGTTAGCTCGCCAATCCAAAGTTCGTGCTTCCTAGTCATTACCAAATATATAAATAAATGCGTGGGTTGTTGAAACTATCAAGAAAAGAATTTTTTAAAAAGATACAAAATTTGAACAACATAACAAAAAGTTTATTATGATTGACTTGCTTTTATCTTGGTAATATATCAAATCTTACGCCATTTATTCTCAGTATGCAAGTTGTGTTAAGCACTCAGTAAAACAATCAATTGATTTTTGTTGGTTTGTTACTTGTTTATTTGGTAATTTGATTCAAGTCTGTTGCTTACATGTTTTTCTATAGGAAAACAGTTTTTAAATTTTTTTTTTAATTCAGTAGGAACGTAAATGCAATTGTTGATGATGCGACAATGAAACGATGCTTTTGCTTTTTAAACAGGCAAGAATTGTGAATCTTAATTGATGTAACAATATTTGAATGGGATTGTAATCGTAATCAATTCCATAGATTTGTAAATATTTCATTTGTCTATATACTTTCATTTGCCTCAAACAGCTTTGAGAAGTTTGCTAATATTGCAGTTTAAAATAATCTTATATTGAAAAGTTTCATAATTTTATTTTAACTTGAGGTTTAGGCGTCGGGTTGATATAACTACACAACATGCTTAATAAACCGAGTGGAGATATCATTTTTCTATCAGTCAGCTATCAGTTGCTTGTTGTTCTTTCTTAGTGTTAGTTTCTTATTTCTTAGTCTTAGTTTTTATCAGTTGCTTTTGTTAGTTGTTATATAGCAACAGTTTCAAAACAAAAGTAATTTCGCAGAACCAAATAATGAATAAAAATTTCACGGAACCATTTTTATTTAAGTAGAATATAGAAAATCATTTCAAACCGGTCAATAATCATTGAGTTTTTATTAAATAAGTTTTTATGAGTTTTTATAAGAAAACAAACGATATTTATATAACTTAGTCTCTTCAGTGAAAAATTCTTATATAACTTTACAATATTTACCTCCTTAATGTTTTATACTAAAACACGCGTTCTACGCCATCATTTTATTTAAAGAATGTAAACACCAACGTATAAACATTCCCATAAATTTGAATTTAAAAGCTTTGTTTCAACCCTTAAAATGGCGGACAATTTTAATATTTAAATCTACCTGAAGCTTTATATATAGATGGTTTATAACAAAGGTTTAAGAATTTTAACTTTATTGCACAAAGATTTCTGAATACTGGTTGAAAAGTGTTTTTGTGTTGTTTATAAAATACAAATTTTACTAAAACTTTTACTCTGTTTTATAGCAAAGACTAAAAATACATGTTTAATCTACATGGAACCGGTAGAAAATGAAGAAATTTATTTGACAGCAACCTATGATAATAGAGGTCGCTCGTTTATAGAAGGTTGGGCACACACCGAATATGGTATTCGATCTGAACTTCAAACAACGACTGAATCGTTGCCAGATATTCCTTCTGATGATCGGCTTTCTAGCAACGTGCTTATAGGAACAAGTATACAAAGTATGATTCTTGGGACTAGTCTTCTAAGCATTCCTTACTCTATAAAACTTGCAGGAGTTTGGGGGCTAATTTTGATTTTTGTCATTGGTGTCTTTTCAACGATTACTGCAAATATTCTTTCAGATTGTCAATATCAAATTAGTAGGAGAAGATCTGCTAAAAAACGCATTCATTCCACTTTTGTTGACATGTGCGCGGCTTGTTTTCATACCAGAGGTAAATATGTAATGGAAGCACTTGTTTATCTCAGCTTGGCTCGAAACGTCATTATTATAATTTTGCTTGCCGATCTAACAGAAGAATTGATCGGAGAAAAAACGCAATACGATAAAAGAGTGCTTCCTGTTTTATGGACTGTGGCTGTCCTCCCCCTTTTGTTTATTTCAAAAGTTTCAAAATTAGCTTGGTTTACGTTTATCGGGATGATTCTATATCTTTTATCTGTTGCGGCAATGTTTGGAATATTCATGTCAACCTTTCGTAAATGGATTTTTCAACCCAATTTTTTACACTGGGATATTAAAAGAGTTGGTGTTGCAAGTGGAATAATAATTAACTCTTACGCTGTTCACATGAATCTACCTTCCATGGAAGGAAGTATGAAAAAACCCTCTTCGTACGTATGTGTAACAAGTTTAAGTTTTAGTATGAACGTTATTATTAAAATGGCGTTTGGTCTATTCGGTTTTCTTGCTTTTGGAGAAAATACCTCCGACGAGATTGCAAATAACTTAACTCAAACGCAAAAAGAAACAAATCTTATTCAGTATTGCATAAAAGGATCTCTGATCTTGTTCACCTATTTCACTATTCCTTTACAAAGCCACGTTGTGTTTGAACTTATAGATTCTAATTTTAGATATCATTTCCCCATTTTTTCGGGAAAAGATCAATTGTGGACGCTGTTATCACGATTAATAGTTATGACGGCTTCTCTACTAGTTGCACTGCTTATACCTCACTTTGGGATTGCAGTCAGCATAATCGGGAGTATTCGTGGAAGTCTGATTTCACTTGTGTTGCCGCCATTGTTTTATATTAATTTAAAAACTCATTCTTTTTCGAAAATCAAATTATTTATCTGCTACGTTACAGTTATATTAGGCATTTTGATTGGTGGGATAGGTTTTTATTCGTCGGTGGATGCTTTGATTGATAAAGTCTATAAGTAGAAAACAAAAAGTTATTATTTACTGAATGTCTAAAAATTAGATCAGCTAACATTTATCGAAGTGTCGATGTTTTTCATTCCTTTTAGCTGAGTTTTTTTTAATTATTTTATAACTTGTTTGGTGTTTACAAAAGCTCGTGTATATTTATTACTGAAAAGCAACTTAATGTGTTGTTTTTTTTAACATAAACGCGAAAATGTGGATAACTTAAAAATCAAAACTTAGTAATAAATTTTGCTAAGATTTTCGTCTAATTTCAGAAAATGTTTAGTTAATATTATTACCATTATTGATTATTTATTTATATTCTACATTTTGTCCACTATCATCTCAGCTGGATTTTCTAAATTCAATAGAAAAACTTTAAAAAACCCTCTGATAATGGTACCTTAAGAAAAAGTTAGAGGAAAAAGATGAAGGAAGAGAAAGGATGTTAAGCTTGTTAATACTTTAAATGTTCAAAATCCTAATCAAGTTCAAAATTACTGACATGAACTTCAAAAGACGAAGTTCTATGAAAAGTTTTTTTTACTTTATTTGACGTCAAATTAATATTATACGTCAAAAAACATCAAAAAAGTATTTTGCTAAATTTTACTTAAAACCGGTAACGAAAATCTATTCATAGTCCAGGGATGATTTTGTCATGTCAAATTTAAAAGCAACTGAAGCACATTTAAAAATGACTTCAGAGAAAAAGAGCTGTCAAACCAATACCAATTTACATGATTTTAAATATGGTTTTTCAGAAAGCGAACAAACAGATATTTTGAAAAACCATAAATGTACGCAAACCGAAGTAATACTCAAAAATCAATGCAATCATTTAAAAAAGGAAACAATAGAAGAGTTTGTGAAAAAGATTTTGAGAATCAATCAAGAAGATGTAGACCAAGAAATGCCAGTTGACAACGGTTATGAAAAAAGAACGCGCAGAAAAATTGAATCAGGAAGCTATCCTAACGGTTCAGTGAACGAAAAAAAGTTACCTAAGTTATTGAGGTAATTAACTTAATAGTTCTTAAATACTTAACTTTTAAAACCGTGTAAGTAAATATCCATTTGATATCCAGCATTAAGTTGTTAAACCTTTTTTTTTTTTTTTCCCTTAGATATGTGTGGAAAGGAAAACTGAAGAAAGTAAAAATGTATTTAGCAAACCCCACCAACCGTGCAAAAATCAACGCTGTTGATAGTTTAGGAAGGTAAACTATTTTCATCAGTTGACATCTGGAAATCCGTTATATAAAACAGGATTTACAAGTGTCGGAAATAACTCAAAAATGAATGCTTTTTTTTTGTACTTTGGTTTGTTAAATCAATTGTCGTGTAAAACAATTTTTTTTTAAATTCTTCAGAGTTTTAATTGCTTGATTCTGGAACAGAATATTGTGTGCCACAAATCGTTTTTATCGTACTCTTTTTTTCATATTCGTTTTTCGTTTTACGTTTTATAGATTTAATTCAACTTTAACTTAGGGTTAAAAAAAAACCTGAATTATTCTTAAAATGTTAGAAATTTTAAGTCAAAAACTAAGGTTTAAGCTTTTGCTGTTCGCTTGTATAGGTAGTGTATACTATGTAACCATTTTAAAATTTTGACAGATCGCCATTGCATTTTGCTGCATCATGGGATTGTTTGAAAGTTATGCAGTGTCTGTTAGAAAATGGAGCAAAAGTCAACATGCGTGACAGTCAAGGCAAGACTCCTTTACATAAGGTGGAAAATTTAAATCGTCTATTTTTTATAGCAGTTTTTAACTCTCTGTTAATTAGTAGTTAACTACATTTTAACTGCACAATAAGTGTATACTAATTCCTTAACTAAAATTTTACAAATCTGCTTCAGGCTGTTGAGATTCGATCAAAACAATGTGTAAAAGTTTTGATGGAGAATGGTTCTGACATTAATATCAAAGCGCACGATGATCGAACACCGTTTGATTTCTCTCTTCAAGAGTATGGAGACGACGAGATAGATATGATAAAAAGCATGTTCGAAGGTGTTAAGCAAAGTATTTGCCAGGAAAGGACTATATCTTACTTGCATAAGTTATGTTTGGCTAAAAGAAATATCTCCCTGAATAAAGTAGTAGAAATGCTCCTGGATATAGAAGATGTAAATGCAATCGAAGGACTCGGCAGGTAGCTTAATTTTTCAGATCTAAAAAATGTCAGATCTAAAAATAGCCTAGCTTAAGTTACAAAAGTATTTTGTAGAAAACTGAGATTCTTTATCATCCTCGTTAACAGCACATTACATAAGTATGAATATTTTTTTGCAGAACTCCTCTAATGCTTGCAGCAAAAACAAAAAGAAAAGACTTGATAAAGATCTTATTGTTAAACAATGCTGATGTAATGCGTTTTGACACCAATTATAAAACGGCTTTGCATTTCGTTGAAGAAAATACCGAGAAAGTTTACTATTCTTTTAGAAAAACTTTATTTTTTATGACAAACTTATCGACCCAGTTTTTGAGAAAATTATTTAGATCCAGCAGTTTGCGTTATTCTTTTTTTTTTTATTTATTTATTTATTTTTTTAATTATAGAGAGTATGATATGCTCAAGAATGCAATGGTAAAAGCCAGACAGTCAATTGTAAGTAGAAACTTATTATCTTTTCTTCTTGAGTAAGAAGTATACCAAATAAAATTTGTGGGATTATTTCTATAGCAGTATATTTGTTTTTTTGGTTTTGCATTTCTCTTTAGGAAGCAATATCATCGCCATCTGTAAAAATAAAGGAAAATCAAACATTTGATGCCACCAAAATGAGGTAAGATTTCTTGTCATGAACTTTTCTTTATATATTTGAAAATGCCATAAATTAGTCATTAAAAATTTAGCTTTTTAATGACTAGTTTATGGCTATTTTGCTTGATTCTGATTTAAGTAAATCATAGTTGCAACACTTTCACCCATACGTTAGTTAATGTTGAATGCACTTAAGATGCCAGCTAAAAATTCATTAATAAAAATTCTTATTTGTGCTTAAAAAAAACCTTATTAAAGCTTCAAACCTTTTTTGACAACAGTTTAAGTTTTTTACTGTTCCTTAAATTTATATTTTCAAGAAACTTTTTTTTATTAACTTTTCCTTCTTTAAAGACAGCAACTTTCTCTTTATTTTCTTTCAGTGGCAATATTTTCTGAAATTTGGAGAGTGGTTATTTGTAATTGAAAGAACAACTATTAGGCTGTTTTAATAACAAAATACAGAGCAATAGAACAAAAAAATATTATTTTTCCACATTATTCTAAAGAACTATTTTTGAATTTTTAATTAAGGTTATATTGTAGCATAAAGCAAGTGCTAAATGACGTAAGTATGGTAATAGAATTTACGGATGGTAATGCAGACCAGTGTTTCCTAACGTGGGACCTACGTCCTACAGTGTGTGTGAGGGTGGGGGAGGAGGGGAGTTTGAGTTAATCTCATGGTGACTTAGTTTCTCTAGTGAACAATTCGATTTCTGAATACTAAAAAATTATATGCTAAAACGAGAGCATAAAATTATTAAAAAATTTGACAATAACGTTGGGAAACACTGATATGTACACAATTTATAACTGCTTAATTTTCTTTCTTAATTGTTGCATTTAGATTGTGCGTTCAAGTGCCAACATTTACACCTGTTGAACTATTTAGTTCTAACTAATATAAAGAAATAAAATTGTCTGTTAACAAATGTTGTATTAAAGTTTTAAACATCATTTAATTCAAGCAAATTTTCCTACCTCTGTTTCCCAAAATTTACACATAAAACTGATCATATGTTTTGATCCATGAATAAAACTGATCACATGTTTTAATTCGTGAATAAAACTGATCACATGTTTTGATTCAAGAATAAAGTAAAACGAGTCGTAGAAGATTGATGGGTGAATAAGTACCCTGAAGTAAAAAAGTAAAATTAGTCTTTAAATATTGTTTCCCTCTTCGCCCTAATATGCAGCCACCCATGCCTACCCATTTCACGCTCCGAATTCTATGTACAAATTTAATTCTTAACAAAATAATTGTTTCGATGGAACGTCCATCTACAAATTTAAGAAAGCATTTAACTTTGTTGAACGCCCATTTGAAATTATATAGTAGCACAGCAGAAAAGGCTGGAGGGAGGGAGGGAGGTTGGAGGTTCGTTACAAAACTACTAAGCAAGTAATGGGTTCATGTAAGACCATTCATGGAAGTCCATTCTTATGTGAATACGCATTATTTGACTACATATCACTTCATAAAAAATGAATGAACGTTAAAATAAAGAAAAAGTAAAATAATAATAGTAATAATAAAAATAATGATTAATAATAACAATAATAATAATAATAATAATAATAATAATAATAATAATAATAATAATGATAATAATAATAATAATAATAATAATAATAATATTAATGATAATAATAGTAATAATAATAATAAATAACTTTAAAAAAAAGGAAGCACAAGTTTTAAAGAGCAACTTAAGAAACCTCTGTAAGGACGATATAAGAACGATAAATAGACCGTATCATGTTAACAACAATAAAAATAAAAAAATCTATAAAAATAATTTAAAAAAAAAAAAATTAACTGAATTTAAAAATTTTATCCTAATTTTACGCAAAATCGATAATAAAAATCATGGTGTAAATTTTTTGTACAATAAATATTTTATGTTTTTAACAAAATATATTGACAAACACTACACATTATTAATTTACAAAAATATTTAAAAAATGTTTTTCTGACTTTAAATAAAACCAAACTTAAGGGGAAAAAACGTTTTTCCTTTATTTGGAATGGAACCTGCAATTCGCTCCATTCAAAACAGCAGGATTTTTACATCTTAATCCAGATTTAGTGAGACCACAGCACCGAGGTGAGCCTCCCGCAGTGGTATTTAAAAACAATGAAGAATTATTTTTTTCAACTGCATTTCTCATTCGCAGTGGCGAGGACGTACTCGAGGGGGAAAGATCGAACGAATCATCCAATGGTTTTCTTAAAGCTTCACGGAATAAATCATTCTTTGAGAGTTCCAACGTACTGTCAAGTGGTTTTATCAAAGCTTCACAGTATGTATTTTTTGAACAATCGAATGGGTCTTCAAGTGATTTTTTCGAACCTTTACGACATAAAGTGTTTTTTACCGAATCGTTAACAATCTCTTTGGCAGGAGTGAAAGTGGGAACACAAAAATTATCATTCGTTTGATCTATGTATTTCGATTTATCGAATACGCCTAAAAAATGTATAGTTGAAATTTCAAAATCGCTTAAACCTTAAGAGCTGTTTGAGACGAACTTTTAAAACCGCTTCAAACGTTTGAAAAATTATTGGAGCTTTTAAGTTACAAATATACGTGCAACAGCTTTTGAAAAATTCATGAAATGGTTTATTAAAAAATTAAGTGCTTTTATAAAATAAAGTTTATAACAAAAAACAGACTGAAGATTTAAAACTTACGTGCGTTCAATAAACGTTCGTTTTCTTCTCGTTTATTTACTAGGCATTTTGAATGAAAACCGGAGTTTATTTTCTTGATGACATAACTAACTAAATTAAGCAAAACTCTGTAGAAAAAAAAAAATAATAATAATAATCTGTTTTTGGCGATTTTTATGAGTTTATGGAAAACATACTCACATGGCAAAGTAAACAACAAAACCGACGACATTTGGAGGAAAGAAAGATGACGCTTTTCCTGGGCGGCAACAACACAGTTGAGTGGAATGATAAATAGCAATGCTGTTTTTGTGATCATAGGAACTCCTATAAACAACGCAGCAAGCAAGGCAACAACAAAAAACGTAAAATGAGAAAGCAAAACTGTGACCACGTTTAGTTTGTCAATAGTATCACCAAATAATGCGTGCAGCCAGGGAATCTGATTGTTGAAAGATGTTGATAGTTTGTTTAACACCTGTAAAAAATTCTATGCTCCATATTTAAATTTTAACAACGGCAGAATATAAAAGCATCAACAGAGAACAAAAGAGTAGTCACATCATTAATAAAGCCGATAGCAGCTTGAATCTCTTCTAAATTCTCCAATGTTTTATTTTGTTTAGCTTCGATGTTTTCTTGATAATGATCAACGTCTATAAACAAACTCTCTGGAAACAAAAAAAAAAAATTCAATCAACGTTCGTGTCGAAGAACATCATTGGAAGAGCAACAAGTTGTCATAAAAAAAAAAAAAATTTATCGTGTTTATGACTGAAACGCTAAAAATGATCTTCATAGCTCCACCTAGTTTTTTAAGCACCTCATCAGCTTTTGACTTTACAGAGTCTAAATCCTTAAGAATTTCTTTCTCGTTTTCTTTTTTAGCGAGGTCCTGAGACTTAATTTCTTCAACAAGTGCATCTAAAAAATCAAAATAAGCCACTTAGGTAAATGTTGTTATCTAATTTTACTAAATAAGATTCATCTAAAGATTACTAAGTTGCTTATTGATTCTTTCTGTATATTCTTCTATTTGTTTATGTCTATGCACAATAATTTGTTTTTCCTTAGTTAGTGCAAGAATGTTCGAGTTGATTTCATGCCCAAGTTGATCTTGCTTATCCTTGAATTCATTTTGCTGAAGCACAAGAAAATCATGCTTTTTTGAAATATGATTGACTGCTTCCTCTGTTGTAATTTGTAGCTTCTTCTGACCATTCTAGAAAACATAATACATACATACATACATACATACATACATACATACATACATACATACATACATACATACATACATACATACATACATACATACATACATACATACATACATACATACATACATACATACATACATACATACATACATACATACATACATACATACATACATACATACATACATACATACATACATACATACATACATACATACATACATACATACATACATACAGTATGTAAAACCTAAAAACTCACGGCAAGGTTTTGAAGCATATTGACATTTTCTAATGCAGCAGCTGCCATATTGTTTACTGTCTGCTCAGCCTTCATACGAAACTCTGCTTGACGCATACTGTGACAAATAGCACGAGCACGATTACTTATGATATGATACGAGTTCCACATATCAGCATCCATATCCTTTGTGCACTCAATAAGTTTCTAAAAATTTTTTTACCTTCAACAACATCAAGACAACTCAACACTTAATGGAAAGAGAATTTATGTGAGAGCTACCATATGGTCGTTGCAAATGAATACTTTTCTTCCTTCAACTGCACTTTGACAATTGAGTAGGTTTACCCCAAGTTTGGATAGATCTTCTTCGCTTAATTTGTTACAAGAGCTTTTCAATCGATTGACTATCTGTTAAAAACGAAAAACTGTATGATAAAGAAAAAAATATCTTTTATCAGAACTCATTGACTAAAAAGCAACGAACATATACTCGCCAGCAGATTGCACTGATCTAACGCTGAAAGATTTTCTAAATAATGTTGAGCTTCGCTCAAAAATTTCTGTTCATTAGAAGATATTTCAAATGGAGCAAAAATTGCTGCCGCAGTTGTTATAGATTTTTCACTTTTATTTTGATCCAGGGTAGATTCAGACGAATCAGTAAATGAAGAGAAAGGCCACCAAAATCCATGAACGGATAGTAAAAAAGAAAAGAAACTCAATAGCTTCCAAATCATTCCTTTAATGTTAGATAAATAATACACTTATTACATAGTTGGTTACAATGAAAAACAGACTTAGTTGAATTCAAGTATTTAAGTTATCTTCATAGCCTTTTTTAAAATGTTTTTTCCCAATGGAGTTGCTCATGTCTTTGTTTTATATTTAAGCAACAATAATTACATTTATTTCTGGAAAAACATAATTGTAAAATCTAAAAGCATGCTTTAGTTAAAAAATTCAGTGACGTAAAAAGTATTTATAGCTTCTTTTAAAAACTATTTATATTCTTTTATAAAAACTAGTTATATTCTTTTTTAAAAACTATTTATAGCTATTAAAAAATAATAAACAAATGATTTTAAAAGAAAATAGTTTTTACAAAATCACTTTTACAATAATGTTAATTCATTTTACTTATTTCTTTTAGTAATTTTTTTTTTTTTTTTGCCAAAATAAAAAACATAATATACCTAATTGATAATGCTGTTAAATTTTTTAACGTATATAAACGTAAAAATCTGGATCAAGTTAAAACGTTGATGTTCAACAAAGTATCATGCTGAAAAGTAACAATTACACGTCAACAAAAAATTCAGGATTGTATCAACAAAAGTTTTAATCTGATACAGTAGTATAAAATTCCTGCCTCGTTTGTGCCAATCCAAGAGCCAGTACACGAGTCATCAGGTCATCCAAATGTCAGCAGTATAGGAGTCATCTAACTTGCAAAGTGCTAGTACTCAAGTCATCAAAGAAATTAAATTTGGGTCCACTTAATTGTGAAAAGACAACTGAAAAGCTGCTTAAAGACTAAAAGACTTACTGAGAAAAACATCAAAAACGCTTTGTGCTGAGAATTTCGAAGAAAATTAGTTGTGAAAAAATGAAACGCCTGTTAAATACAAACCAAAGTGACATCTGCACCGTAAATACAAACAGTCCACAGTGAAGCACTGCACAGGTTTATTGTTTTAGGGGGTTTATCATAGAATTGGTTAAAATGGATGAAAAAGTTAAAATGGCTACCCCGACTTAATTTACTTAAACATTTACATTAGCCGAAAAAGTAAAACTCTTTCGTCCTGTTGAGAAAAAAGAAAAGAATATATTTAAAGAAATGAAACTGAAAGTTATTAATTTGTTTACTTTTTACTTTAAAATACATAAGGAGGGCATAACAGCGTTTTTATGCTGCAATAAGCAAGGTGATATTGGTGTTTAACACAATATTAATGAAATACTGTTAAAAGTGACTTTTTAAAGAGCGCAAAAAACGTCTGAAATTGCAATAAGTTGCTTTCACTAACGCTGGGTTCAAAGTTAACTTTGCAAACGGCAAGGGGGTGTTCTCCTTTATCAATATGAAGTAGGCAAGAAAACACTTCCGAAGACTGTCCCAGAGACTCACCATCTTGCGGCTTGACTGTTGATTCATTTGGTGATTTGTATTTCAGAATTCTTTGGTTCTTCCTTCGGTTTGTCCATGTATCA
This sequence comes from Hydra viridissima, assembly GCF_058129835.1. Taxonomy (NCBI): domain Eukaryota; kingdom Metazoa; phylum Cnidaria; class Hydrozoa; order Anthoathecata; family Hydridae; genus Hydra; species Hydra viridissima. Next base: position 7,179,911 of record NW_028324305.1, read on the forward strand.
CTTTGAGCAATTATAGTAAAGTAATTTTCATGAACAACGCGTTTTTTACAGTTAAGTTCTGTGGAAAATTCTGCGGAAAATTTTCGTTTTACCATTTTATTCTTTAACTCATCTTGATTTATATCATTTCTAACACAACTGTCACTCGTTTCAGAAATGTCACTTTTTAGAGTCTTGATAGTTTTATTAGGTTCAATGAGCATTTTAAAATCTTCTTTTAACAAATTTAACACAAAATCTTCACAGCACAGCAAACTTGCTTCTGTTGTATGTTTACAATTAGGTAAGGAAATTGTATATTGATGAATTTTAGCCTGCTTGCGCTTTTTATGTTTGAACTCATTAGCATGAAACAACTTTTTAAAAGAATAAGGTAAACTGGTAACAGCGAGTTTACACATGCGCAAAAACAACTCTCTTCCTGCTAGGGAAACATTTTGAGCAACATTATGCGATCTTTTAAATGGATCTTGGACAAGTATTGGGGAATTTATTTCAAGCTTACTGGTAGAACAGTGAGGTATCTGAAGTTCTTTCTTTAAAATTAAGCTCGATAAATGAACAACAACCGCGTATTTAGCAAAATCAAACATACTGTAGTATTCAAAAAACTCCTTCAATAGCTCCCCTAAAAAAAATATATTAAAATTGACACTAAAAAAATCAAACTAAAAGAGAGAAGATCAACCAGTTCTATAAAAATTATGAAAGTTTGCTAAACTGAAGTATAAAAATATTAAACAATCTTCAAGCTCATAAGAGGAAAACAAATCCAATAAACTGGTTTTGACTAAGAAAGTGATGAATGAAGATGAAGTGAGCTATAACTCACCTATAATCAATTATCACCTTGATTAATATGAATGATATGTTTATTATAAAATGTATCTTTATATAAATTGGAAACACTTTAAAACGCTAAAGCAATCTTTGGCATTAATATTCTTCTAGATGTTAATAAAATTTCGGAAAGACATAAGTGTTATAAAATGTAATGTAAAGTAAAAGTTGAAAGTTATACCAGAGGTTCTTTTGTTTTCATTGGTTATTGTACTGCATACTTTGCAAAACGAACAATTCCAACAATCTATCATTTTCTCTTGCATTGTGCAACAATCCTGTAAGCAAAGCAATACTGGAGGATAAGTATGTTGCAAGAAATGCACCACCATTAAAGTGAGAGCGTAGTTTGATAGCTGTAATCCACTGCGACCTGTAAGGTTGTTGAAGCGAGCCCAAGCTCTAATTGTGAACAATAACAATGAGACTCTTTTGTCAGCATTGATGTATGCAGTTAAAAGTTCTGTATTTGCTACAGCTAACCTAAGAATTAAGATACATTTATATATTCATTATGATTAGTGAAATTGCAACCAATCAAATATAACAAATTAATGATAATAAACAAGTCTTAAATTTTAAAACTATTTAAAAAATACTTTTATAAAAAAATAATTTACTTTAAATAAATTTAATATTGTTTATGAAGAAACAAATAAACAAAAAACACATTTTTATAAATCAATAAAAACAATGATAAGCCCATTACCTGTTGTTAAGACTTAAATCAACACTCAGTAAAGAATCCGTATGGAAAAACTTCACAATAGTACAGTTTTTTGCAGATTGGACAAGTGAGACACTTTTACATCCTGGTGCAAATCGCTGTATCACATCTCTGACTTCATGCATAGTATCCTTTTGGTCTTTGTCATCAGAATCTGTTAGAAGAGTCAAATCAATATCACATCCTTTCATTCCAAGGCCACTTGCACTTGAACCGAATTGAACAACTTTACATTTTGGAAAAACCTCTTCGAAAACACTTTGCAAAAGTTCACAAACTAGTTGTCGCAGAGCAAGATCATTCTTGGTCAACTGAAAATGAGTTTGAAGCAATTCCATTTGAGAATCAATCTGAACAAAAAAAATTATATAATTAAATACACCCTTTTTGTATGTGTGGTGATCTTTTAAAATTTTATTTTAATTCTATAGCTACAAACATGACCTAGAAAATCTTTTCAAAATTTTAGATATCTTATCAAAAGTATTGTACCAGCAGTCTAACTTCTGTATAAATACATGAACTACTGCTTAATAAAATATCAACTGTATTTTAGGCTTTTTTTTTTTTTTTTTTTTAGTTTTTTTTTAATTAAAAAACAAACTCTTACACTGTTGCATTTCTCTAAATCCGCAAGAAATTCTTCTGAACACAAAGATGAAACACATTTTGTAGATGGCTTGTTTGTAGAGTGCATCTTTTCTCTCCTACGAACTATCAACTGTTTACCATAGAACAGATGCTCATTAAGTTGCATAACTTTTTCAACAGATTCTTCTGCATGAAACTCAATGATTGAGTATGCTGCCTGAAATTAAACATTGCATCAGCACCATATGTAAAAATAATATGCAACAGGGCTTGAATTGAATATTTTAAGTTTGTAAAAAGAGTATCTAAAAAAAAATACTGCTATCGAAGATTCTTGATTTTATTTTTGATAGTTTAAAATCTAATAATCTGTAATTTTCCAGATTTTCCAAAACCTCTACAAAGCTTCTACAAAGTCTCTACAGAACCTCTACAAACCCTCTACAAACCCTTTACAAACCTACATAACATATTTTAGTTTATAAAGCTTGAAAATAACACCTGTGTGACAATTTTGAAAAGCTCCACACAATGAAAAACAGTCAAATGAAACAGTCTCAATGAAAAACAGTCATAGGATAACTTGTTTGATAACTTATCTATGCACTTACAAATTATAAGAATTAAATTAGCAAATGACCAAATGAATATTTTTTCACAAAATATTTTTTCAATTATTTTGTATTTTTTGTTATTCATTATATTTTTAAAAATTTTGTTAAGTATAAAAAAGTTTCTCTTAACAGCATATTTATGTTGATATGTTAAAATTATTAAGAATAATAATAATCTTGAGGATATGATAATAATTTGAGAGACTATCCTCAAGATTATTACTATTCTTAATAATTTTCTCATTTTTTTCATTTTATGCAAGAAAATAGCATCAAATGCCACTTCATTTATATCTTACTTCTTTTTATTTTCTGCAAATTCTGCTGTTTAAATATTCCTTAAGTTAAAACAAAATATGGTAGATATCCAAAATGGTAGATATGCAAAATGCTAGAAATGCAAACTTTATAACTGATTATTGCACATCTGACTTAATTTTAAAAACTACACCTTTCTAATTTCATAAAACTGTAATTTTTTTTTATCCTTCAAAAAAAAATTTTAAACTAAAAATCATTGATAAAAATATTTTTAACACTCTAGTGAATGTTCAGTGCCATTTTCTACAATGTGTTTATTATTACTTATAATTTTTTTTTTAACAGTAGTAACAAAAAAATGTAAGTAGAAGTTAACTTTTACTTTAGAAGAATTAGTTGTTGATTCATTTAGACTTCATCTCTTTGTAAAAATGAAAATGAAAAACATAAATGTTTTAAAAAATGGTTAAACCAAATTATCTGGAGCAGAAATTTTATTTTTCTGTCAAGACAGAATGAAACTTTTTTAAAAAAATTACCACATTCTTATCAACATAGATATCATTCACTTGACATTCTAGTGTTTGAAAATAGTTTTTAAGTTCTTCTTCTAATTGAGGTAGGAGCGGATCAAAGCCTTTTACATAGACACTTCTTTTGAATTTAAGATCTTTTTTTTGCTGATTTTGAACATTATAGATGTGCTTTCTTCCATTGATATGTGCATCAACAAACTTTGCTAAAACAAAATCAAACAAACAGTTAATTAAACAAAATAAAAATTAATTTTAAATTAATCCTTATGACAAAATAATTTTTAAATATTAACTATAATTAAACTGAAAAAATTAGTACATGATACAGAAGGTAACCAGCAGTTACAAAAGCTGCAGTTTATTTTCTTCCCATCCTCATTTGGCACTAAGCCATTGCTAGCTGCCATAATTTGCACTTAATTATATACTGTATTGTAATTTTTTTATAGTATGTAATATTTATATAGTATATAATTTTTTATCATTTTAGAAACTAATCAAATTCTAAAATTAAATCTAAAAATTCAAATCTAAAAATATTGATAAATAAGATTGATAACAAAGCTAAATATTAATAATATAAGCATCAATAAATCTAAATCTGTTTTTAAACACTAAATTTCTAATTGAGCTGAGTTTTGATAATTTCTAAGTAATCAGTGTGACTTTGGGTTGATTAACTTTAAAAAAAGCATAAAAATAAACAGAAAAATTACAAATACTTAAGAAAAATATGAGTATTTTTTATGTATTTATAATGTAAGTATATCAAAAATGTATTATCATTTAAATATAATTACAAAAAAAAAAAAAAAAAGATTTTTAATTTAAAAATATGACAATCTAAATTAAACACAATATCATAACCTAAGTAAACTTTATTTAAAACAGCCACTTTCAAAAAAATGATTGCACCGTTAACCCTGCAACTGCTTCATGAATCAATATTGGAAAATAAATTATTCATACTTTTATATATTGTAAATAAATAAATAAATGATAAAGTGTAAACAAATTTTAAATAATTTTTATAAGCTACTGTAGTTTATCAAAACTAAAATTTATTTATTTTTTAATTACAAAGTTTCAATGGTTTGCGACTACAATGATCTTTTGATCTTCTTACATCTTACAAAGAATCATACTTACTAACTCAATGGGGTTCAAATCCAGTGATGTAGGCAGCTAAAACATAATTAGAATTCTAAACATTTGGCTGGAAGTGTAAATTAGTATGGTAAATAGAAGTAAATTATTTTCAACAACTTTGAAAATCTGTGAACACCTGAGAGGCTCTTATGTGAAGCTGCAATATGCTTTAGGTAAAAATTTACATAACAAAATTTTTAAACAAAAAGAAAAATAAACTTCTTTTAAGCTTTAAATTTTTTCTTTAAAACCCCTAAATACAGGTTAATACAAACATATTGCTATGTATCAGATATATAAACACTCACACACAGATTAAAAATAGTTAGAGCATTAAAAAAGCACTATAAATGCTAGTAGCAATAAAAAACAATTTACATTCAGTTATAAATTAATGAATCTCATTTGCCAGCAACTATCAAAAACAATTTACATTGAGTAATAAGTTAATAAATCTCTTTTGCAATTTTATCAAAAAGCTCTATGAAAGGCAACTTTAAACATTCAAATGATCAACCAACCACAAAGCACTATAATAAAGCAACCACAATTTTCAAATAAAAATAAAAAAATCAGAGTTGTTTAAAACTGACCCAAATATAAATACTGAACACACATGCATAAAAAAGAAACTTATGCAAAAATAATAATAATAATAATAATGATAAAAAATAACATCCTGTGAGTATTTTAAAAAAGCACAAATTACAAGTCCTTCCCAAGCCTTTCAATTTCATCAAGAACAAAATCCATATCAGATCGAGTGGCAGCATAATTAACAGTTATCATCCGAAAAAAGTTGCAGTGCTCTTTTAAAGGTTGATAGCCGACCATTAGAGTACCTGCAAGTGTCATGCGCTTTTTAATAATGGGACAAACCTAAAGCACAATATTTTTCAATAAAAAAAAATTGAACTTCAGTATAATTAAAAATTGTTTACTATTAAATGTTTAGCATAACAAATTAAGTTTAGCTTATTTACTTGGTTTCACAGAAAACTTTTTTAGCATAACTAATGCTTATTTACTTGGTTTCACAGAAAACTTTTTTAGCATAACAAATGCTTATTTACTTGGTTTCACAGAAAACTTTTTTAGAAGAAAAAGAAATTTGCTTTAAAGAATCACTTTTAAGAATCAATTCGTAATACAAAACTGTGATAAAATTGCAATCTTTTTGTTTTATAACTTTCTAATAACTTTTCTTTTTTATGTCAAACCTCAGAAAGCCTTGAAGTTCTTTCTTCCAGATCTGAGATTGATGAAAGACTGGGTGGAATATAACGAAAGCAAACATTGCAACTCTCAGGCTGTTTTTGAATTAAAAAGATGAAAATACAATAAATGTTAAATAAAAAAAAACTAATGCAACCAAATGCATCAAACAATAAAAGATATATATTTAACTAATTATTTTTTTAAAACAACTTACTTCAAAAAGTAACTCAAAATTTTCTCTCTCTTTAATTGCATTAGCTAAGTACCTAAACATAGCATGAATAACAATAATGTCATTGCATGTTTTTAAGTTGTTTTTAAAAATAAACAATGTAGAAAAAATCTGTTTCTTTCTAATAAATTTCAAAATAAATAATTGACCAAAACTTTTAAAAATTTTACTCAGCATTTGAAAAAGCATGATTTATCTGTGCTTCAATTCCAGATGTACCCTGAAAAAAAAAGATCCTATGATAAACAGTAATTAAAAGTCAATTTAAAAATTACCTGCTAATATTCTAAACTCTTCATTGTTGTAATTAGCAAAGAATTACTTTACATCAAATCTTACCTTTGCTTTCCACATGAGCCATAACTTAAGGATGTCATTATGTCTTCCACATTGAAATGTAGAATCTCCTAAGTCCCAGGATACATCATAGAGTAACTTATCTTTTTGAAAGAGATAGGAAGCATTTAAACTATTCTGTTCTTTGAGTAAACCCTGAATTTAGTTAAAATGAAATAGGATCAGGTAACTCAGATCTAATACTTTTTAAACTCTCTAATGTAAATAAATGGGTAAACAATTGCTTTTGGTGTGCTCTCTCTTTTTTTTTTTACAAAAAAAAGTTACATACAGATAAATTTAGAGCTTACTTTTTTTTTTAACAACAGGACAGAAGATTGCATTAACACATTCATCATTTTATGAGGATTCCAGGATACAGAATCAGCTCTTAATAAAACATTTCAAATAAAATTGTTACTTTTATAAATTTGCAATTTTTAATATAATTTTTATTTTATAAATTTTTATCATTTTACAATTTATAAATTTTTATTCTTTTATGTTTTATAAATTTTTATTATTTTACATTTTATAAATTTTTGTTATTTTATATTTTATAAATTTAAGTTTTCTTGTAGGGTAACAGTTGTTAAATAAGATTAATAAAAGAATCAAAGAAACCTAAAAATGAATTGAGAATATTGCGTAAAAAAAAATTAAAGTAAAAAGCAACACTGTTAATTTCATTAAGCAACAAATAAAGCCATAAACTTTACAGGCAGCAAGAATGTTAGAATACTTAATAAAAAGTTAACAAAATTATCTTCCTTCCATTGATATAGCCAAATATCTTACAATACTATGAGTACAATGTGTGAAGCCCTTATTTTGTATTAATATCTCAGTTTTAATCCAAAGTAAAAATTAAAACATTCACTAGAACCAACTGTCATCAAATAGTGTTTAACTGTCATCGAAAAGTTTTTATTTAAAGGATTGATTGGTAATCACCTAGCAGAATCTAATTACAAAAAAAGGGTTTTCTAGTGTTAAAAAACTATGAAAAAAAAAGTAACAAACCTATGTGCTCCATTCATGAGATGCTTGTACTTGCTTGACATTAGAGAAGACCCTCCCCAGCAAGCCTAAAAATTAATTTTTTAATACCATATTACAGATAAAATACTGTTAACTACTTGATATGGTTTTTGAAATTAGCTTTAATATGGAAACAAAGATCAATAAGTAGAAATACATCAACATGCATCCACATGTTGTACTTTTCACAAATGTTTGCAATTTCATCAAGAGGATCAAATGCTCCAACTACAGTTGTACCAGCTGTTGCACACACGAAAAAAGGTTCAGCACCCTTAAATTAAAAGTCTCATAAAGAATATTTTAATAATAGATTCTTTAAATTAGAAGAATTAACAAAGAACATTTTGACTAAGTATGAAATTTAAACGTAAAATTTAAAAACTACAGCAACTGTTTATATGAATCAGATTTAAAAGATAAAAAATAGAGAATTATAATGCACTAAAAATAGCTCAAAATTAAACCTAAATAAAAAAATTCTTGATTGACATTCAAAAACAAAACATAATATAAAGATGACCAAACATTGTTTGTGCAATAAATCATACTTCTTTTATTGTTTTTAGAACTTCTTCTTCCAAATCTGATGCAACCATCTTTCCCCTATAAAATAAACTTAAATGAGTCATAAATTAATAAAAAGTTACATATTAGTACTTAAAATCAATAATTCCTTGGAAAATTGTGTGCAGTTTGATAAAATATCTTTTTAACAAACCAAAAGTCTATACTATTTTTTGTTCAAACAAAAATCAAACTTTATTTTTTGTTCAAAAATATCAAACTTTATTTGCATCAACATTTAAACATGTGTCATTCTATGTAACACTAAGATAAAGGTTTATTTTTTAATTGTTTTTGATTTTTAGTTACCGTTGATCAGTTTTAATTATCTTAATGTTATCCATTCCAATACCAATCATTGCAACTGACTTTATAATAGAGTAATGTGCCTAATAAAAAATGTTTAGAAATATTTGTAAGTAATGTACTTGATTGAAAATATGTAGAAGTATTTATAGAGTATAAACTTAAGACATTCTATTAACAAATTACAACAAACAATAACAGTAAAGATATTTTTTTTTTAATTGTAAAAACATTTCATAGCAAATAATTGTAATATATGTAATATACATAGTATTTGTAATATATATAGTATTTATTAGATCGTACTACATACCAGAAAAAAACGTTTACTCATACATGGTTACTTAACCACTTCAAAAGGTATAAAAAGAGATTTTTTGAATCCTTTCAAATCTAACAAGCTGACTGATTTAAAATGCAATTAACTATATGTTGTTTCGAATGTTTGCATACAGCACTTTCATAAAAAGAAAATATTTTTTTAGTCAAAAAAGGAAAAACTCTCAACACTGCTTTGATATGATTTTGGGCATAAGATTTTTGTCTCTTTAAAAATATGCTATGGGAGTTAAAAGATTTTCTGATATAAAGTCAGACAATATATTAATGTTCTGAGTATCATTTTTTAAAGCTAATTATTTAGTAATATAGTAATTATTCAACTTTCAGTAATTAATGTATTTTATAATTGGTTTTATAGTGGTATATATTTGTTGTAGCTTCATAGATAAAAAACAGAAAAATAAAGTTAAAGACCAATGAGGTAATAAGGATTTGGATTTGAATTTTTTATTGAAAATAATGAAAACAGCAAATAACTCAAAATTCGGCAGTATTTATATATTTATAAAAAGCAGAATAACTCAACTTTTAAAATTTATGATTGAATAAATTTGTGATGAGAGTTCAAAAGGTTTTTTTTTTTTTGTTTTTTAGATTCTGAGAAAGTTTTAATCAGTGATGAAAAAGAACATTTTTTTTTTACTGTTAGTGTTCTGAGATAAGTCAACCAATTTAAAAATTAAAAAAAAACTACTTATTACTTCACCTCTTCTGATGCATACATAACCAGTCTTTTTTCATTCCACCCTGTATGTTTGAAATTAGGACAACATCTAATGACATAAAAGTAGATTCAAAAATAAAAACATTGATGATAATGAATATTCAGAAAATACTTTAACAACTACTTTTTTTAATTTAATTATTCGAAAGATTATTTCCACTAGAAATATGAGAAAATATTAATTTCGGAAAATAACTTTGAATTTCTTCCTACTAAATGAAAAACCCAACTCCCTAGAAATTTGACACTGATTTGCAAGAGTTTAATATGCTGTAAAACATTATTAAAATCTTACAATTCCTTTCTCATTAGTTTCAAGCTCTAAAACTTTTTTTTCATTTACATAACCAGGGCTGTGGAGTTGGCTAGCAAAAGTTCTGACTCTGACTCTACCCTTTTCTGCACATCTGACTCTGACTTCTCTTTATATAAGAATTTATGGGATATAGAACTTAAAATTTTCAAATAGTACACTAAGCTGCAGGCTGTAGCTATATTATATACAGCCTATTAATAGCAGCTACTAGCTACCTATAACATTGAATAACTCTTGCAACATTAATATTTTTTAGTAATATAGAAAATTTAAATTACACTCATAGAATAAGTATATAAAGTATTTTCATATAATTATCATTTATCTCAATTCTTGAGATCAAAAAGTTATTATTTTTCTTTTATTAAAAATACAAGCCTTGAATAACCATGAAATCATCATACTACTACAGTAATAATACAGTAACACTATTACTATAGCTGGCTAGTAGCTGTCAAGCTGATTGGATAAACTGTAAAATATTTGTTCATTTTGACTGAAACTTGCTGCAATCAAATATTAATATGAACACTAAGCATGACTAAAACCTGGTGTCAGGGTCAGTACATTTTTACTGATCACAAGCCTGATATAAATGCAAGAAGTTGAGAGTTTTTAAATTCAAATCTCTCTTGTGTAAACAGTTAGAAAAAATATTGTGTAAACAGAAATTTTTGGGGATAATAGAGATAAAAAAAAAAACATCTCTGATGTCAACTCTAAAAAATGTTGAGAGTTTGTGATAAAGTTTTATAAAATTCTAAAAGTAAACAAAACATACCTGTGTCGAGCAAGGACAATTGCTTCCATATTGCAAAGAGAGCCCCCTGTAATAAATATACATTGTTATAATTTAAACTAAATTCAATACTTTTTGAAAAAAATATTTGCTGTAACTTTTTAAGTTGCAATAATAACTGCAATTACTTTTTTCAACAGCAGATAATATAATGACAATAGCAAATATGCTGCTATGGTCAGTGACAATAGAGTAGCAAAAGATTCTTATCATTATAAACACAGCACCAATTATAAAGATGATCAATATGAACTTGCAGAACAATTACAGCAGCCACAACTATAATCTCCTTCATGATTATGGTCACTACTTTAGTGACACAGCAGTGATCTTCACTGCAACTATGGACACTAAAATAGTTATAACTACTGCTACCATCACTAGGTAAGAACCACCAGCTTTATATACAATATCATAGTACAATTTAAGTACCTGGAAAGAAGTAGCCTTCACCATTATCATAACCTACAATACTCAAAAGTTTTTCTATTATAAACTTTTCCATAAGAACATACACTGGTGCCATTTCATATGTGTACCTAGAAAATTAACAATAAAATTAAGTTAAAATCTGATAAGCTATGGTGCTGTGTAATGTATTTTAAGATAATTGCTTGAAAAAAGAATGCATTAATCTTCTAAGTCTATAGACATTATTAAGTATCAACAAATTATAATTTATGTATAAAAACAACGTTAACAAAAAAAGATCAATTTTTATCAACCTCATTACTTTTGTCTTTATTAATTTCTTACATTGTTGTATTTGTAACTGATGCCATCCATTCTCCCATCAAACAGTTCACATCAACACCAGCCCAAAGTTGGTTGAAAAACCGAGGGTGAGCTAAATTTTACATTTTAAATATGGTGCGATATTAATACTTTATAAGATTTAAGATAAAATTCAGTTTGGATAAAACATTTTTAGTAATGAATTAACTTAAAAATTAATTAATAGCTCAACAAATTTATCATTTAAAGGCAGTTAGCCTTAAAACTCACATACTTAACAACTTAACAAAATACAAATCACAATTTAGGGGGAGCAAAGTGAAAAGATTATAGTTTAATATTATTTTTTGTTATAAAATGTAAGAACATATTTAAATATTTTATTTTCCAAACCTGTCTTAACAACAAACTTCAGAATTGCATCAGCTGTTCGAAGAACATCACCCAAGGATGACCTTTCATGAGGCAAATTAAAATCAATAACCTTTATTAAATCTGTTGGAGAGATAAAATTAATAACTTTTTGATCACGGCTGTTGGAAATAGTCAAGAATGAAACAAGCTTTGATACAAATTCATTAATATAAGATTCTGTAATTTGACTGTCATCAATATTTGGAAGTAAGTCTAGACATAAAATCAAAGCATAAAAATTGTGCTTAAAAAAATATGTATGTATGTATGTATGTATGTATGTATGTATGTATGTATGTATGTATGTATGTATGTATGTATGTATGTATGTATGTATGTATGTATGTATGGATGGATGGATGGATGTATGTATGTATGTATGTATGTATGTATGTATGTATGTATGTATGTATGTATGTATGTATGTATGTATGTATGTATGTACAAATGTATGTATGTATGTATGGTTTGGAAAATAAAGTATATATGCATGCATGCAAGGGATAAAGTATTTCTTGTGTGAGGAAATATCATTTTTTAAAGATTTTTCGATATTGTTGTTGACATAAAATACAACTATATACTAACTTCTGTATTTAAAATAAAGCATAGAAACAAAGAGGGTCAATTGAAATGAGTGATTAAAAACAAGAGAATGTCATTTTTAGATACAGATATCCAAAACTGACATTCCCTGTTTTTCCTTTGCATTTTTCATGGATGTTTCTTGAAATTGAAGCAAAAGATTTTTTTTCTAATTCTTTTAAAATTGCACAGTTTAGGTGAAGAAAGAAAAATCTGTCAAATGAACATCAGAAACACAAAAAAACAAGGAAGCCTCATTTATAGTAAAAGTTGACAATCAGTTTGTCTCCCTTATGTTTTAGAATACTTACTTTTACATGATAATAATGAAAACTTGAAAATTTGAGTAATTTGTGTCAAAATCAATGTTTAAAATTTTGCTAATTTAATTGCTTGGCTAATGTTCAAACCAATCTAAAGACATGTAAAAAAAATGATACTTAAACTATCTTTTAAACTACACTAATTTTCCAGACAAAATGGGGGCATTGGTATCATAATAGTAATTTGAATCTTTTTTATCACCTTTTGATTGAGATGATGATCTTCATTTAAAGTAGCATTTATTGTTTCTTCAGGAATGTTTAATGTTTAAATGTTTTTGGGCTTTCTACTAAGGTCAATATTTAAATATTTGCATTACTAAAAAATAAACAATTTGTCTTTGTATAAAAAAGGTTTAAAAAGTGTAGATTAGTATTTACATTCTTAATGCTAGATTAAGATGTTTATAAATATTTGTGCAAAGTCCAGTGGTGTACCTAGGGTAAATAGAGCCTGGGGCAAACACCGATCTCGCGCCCCTCTTCCCCCACATAAAGTGCTTAATTACAATTTTTTAATAAATGATGACACAAACTTTAATTTATATTATATATTTATTTTATATGATATATTATTTCTTAATTTATTTTATATAATTCTCGCTTATTGTATCGTAACCAAGCCTCTTTTGCGCCCCTTTTAGGCTGGCGCCCATGGCACGTGCCCTGCCTGCCCTACCCTAGATACGCCACTGGCAAAATCATTGTCAAAAGTTCTGAAAATTTGGATGCTTTCTGTAGTTGGATCAATTTTGTATAAAATATTTCTTGTTGGGCTGTGTCTTGTTAACCAAGAAAATATTGTGTTTTATAATTTATTTCTATATTTTGCCCGAGAAAACTTGTAATAAAATTATAATAACTTTAGTTTTATCATAATACTTTGTTAGAGGATTTATCTGATGAACAATTTTTTTTTAAATAAACAATTCTCATTTAATAGTAATTTGAATAAACTATAAGCAAACTTTTTCTTATCAAATCATTGTACAATCTACAACTGAAACACAAACAATAATTTCTGTTAAATCATGAGATGGGTATAATCTCCAAATTTGTTACCTTTATTTTGACATATATATTGAGGATCATCCTAAGATACTACAAAATTACAAAAATACACACAATTTAAACCTGTATAGAATTTGTTCTCATTACAACTTGCTGCAGAACTCGGACTGACCAAATCTTTTGGTGGTTTGAAACAAGATGACATATTTATCAAACGGGCTAAGAGAAGTAAAGATTAAATTAACAGGATGCTGTAGAGGAAGAAGATAGTGTAATAACAGTAGTAGAAAAAGCAAGAGGAAAATTTTTTATTCTACAGGTTTCAATTAAACTATATACCACAGTTTCACGTCATTTGTCTGTTGAACCTATTTTTTTTTTTTTTTTTTTTTTTTTTACAAAAGCAGTTTTTTTATTTAGGGACCCATCAAAAACCACATTGAATATGTACAATTGAACTGTAAACATCGTTTTGACCCATAAGTATAAGGCCCAAAACAGGAGACGGTATGCGGAGATAGCTTTTAGTCTATAATGTTTTCAGTCCATAAGACACACTCTTCGTCGTAGAAGTTTTATTTTAATTAATTTTCTCTATACCTCTGAAAATGTTTAAAAGGAAGCCAAGATTTGAAGATATGATTTAAACTTTGCAAGTTCGTTACTTTACAGGATTGCAAATCAAACTTCTATTATTTTCCTTGCTTTTTCATTTTCTTACTTATACTTTTTAATTTTTCAATGGACATTTTCATAAATATTGTACCGTGCCATATTCAATAAAGTACAAGCTGTTTGAGATGGTGGTTAAAAATGAATAAGATAGAAAAAATAATTTCGGACATTTGTTTAATAATTCTATCAATTTTTTTAGTTTAAGAATGATTATAATCAATTGGATAGGTTATTTTAAGAAAAATAACTAGGTAAGATAGCGCCCTCGGAGCTGGGGAACGAGGGTCAGTACTCTTGTTCATTTTTGATCAACTAAACTTTTTGACACTAAAAAGTTAATTAATGCTAAATTATATCAAAAATATCGACAGAAATATTTACTTTAATGTTATTTTTCAATCAATCAATATTAATATACTTCGTGTTAACAACATTGTTGCAAAATTGAAATCATTGCAAAGCTAGTAAAACGCTATTACCTTTAAAAAAAATAAAAAATACAAAAATAACATTAGAAAAAAGTTACTCATGTAATGAATGTAGAGTTTCACAAGGTTTGTATAGTAACAACCATATATCATACTTTTAAAAGAGATAAAATATAGGTGAAATAAAAAATGTAATGCATTTTCATATTTACATGAACATATACAAATAAAAAATTATAAGATACACTAAGAAAGAAAAAGAGGTTAAGAATGACGTTAAGCATAAATTTTAGGTAAAAATGTTTAATTGGTTCAATCAACGCCAGCACATTTTAGGATGGATCAACAAGCTTAGGCAAGAAAATCTGTTGATTTGGCATTTTTTATTCAAGCTAATTATACGCTATAACGTTAACACCCATTTGCTGTTGATGCTGCGGAGATGGAAAGCAGCTTTGCAGTCTTCTCTTTCTTACATACAGGAAGTTATTTTTACACCCAGATACTATTATTGCAAGCAGATAACTATTTATTGTTTGGCATACTTCTCGAGAATACTTGTCCGATTTATAGCAATTAGGTACAATTATAGTACTTAGGTACTAATTCGATGCCATTTTGTTCATACGATTCTAGCGACTTATTGGAATAGTGGATTATAGCCATATCAGGCCAAATTATTGCGGGCATATCATGCTTTTTGACGAATGGCAAGCGGATTTTCTTCAGCAATTTATCCATATACAAATCTGTTCTCAAAGTCTTACGAATAATGTATTTTGCACTTTTCAAACCGCAAGGGTAGATTGCTTGTTATACAAGGAACTTAAGAGAAAAATTTTCTGTTTGAATATACTTGTATTTATTTGTTTACTTATTTTTACCCGATAACAATGATAACCAATACATAACACCAATACAATCAAACAGCAACACATTAGCCACAACATTAACTTCCTTCTGCAAAAAAATTAGAAAAATTTGTTTAGTAGTTTTATGTAATTAACTATTAAAGGGCGCTGAGTTTCATTGTGTTTAACCTATATAAGAAAAATCGAATTAAAAGTTATAAATAGTCGAATTATTATCTACTCGAATCTTCGTGAAGTTGTGGAATCACCTATGCCTTTGCCTTATTGGTCATTAAATCATTTAGAAGCCTTCCATAGGTAATTTCAGATATCTATATAACTGTTAATCCTAGATAAGAATAGCGCAGAAATAAAATGGGTTAATAAAAAAAAACAAATGCTACTACTTAGTTAATAAAAAATAATAGGTATTTTTATATTTATAGTTTATGATTGCATAATTGTTGGATATCTAGTTTATAATTTAAAAGTGCAATCTTTAAGAAATGAAGTCCTTGGAGGCTAATACCTCAATGGGGCTAATATCCCCCCATGTCGTCGTTTACGTATTTCTCATTAGGTTTTCATTACAACTTTTATTTGAACTTTCAGATTGCAGTTTTATATTGTTGAAGATTTTTCAAAAGAGTTATGAAGTTGTTCCAGTTTCACTTGATGTTAAAGAAGTATATAGTTGTGTTGTTCCCGCTGTAACTTTCGTTTGAACGTGCAAAATCAATAAAATTATTGAATGTGTTGTGCAATCCTTTAGTTACGCTATTACTACGAGGCAAGTTCTCTATGACTCGAAAAAACTGTCTCCACAATGGAGTTGTAAATCTTGTAGGCTTTTTTTCTTCCTAGCAATTCAAAGATTATCACTAACTCACGACAATTTGGATCTTCAATGAAATTTTCAAATAAATAAATAACATCATCGATGTAAACAAACACTAGATCAAGAAGATGTTTGATGAGAAGTGCGAAATTAAGTTCGTTCTTGTCAAATTCTGCAAGTTCTTGCTTGCTTGCAATTCCCTCCAGATGCATGGAATAATATGAAAAATCCATTCAATGATTGTAGCTGTCGGAAATAGATTTTTGGAGAGTTTGAATCGCAGTTCAAAAACAATCATAATTAAATCAATCATAATTAAATTACTCATACTTAAATTAATCATAATTAAATCAATCATATTAAATCAATCATAATTAAATCAATCATAATAAAATCAATCATAGTTAAATCAATCATAATTAAATCAATCATAATTAAATCAATCATAATTAAATCAATCATAATTAAATCAATCATAATTAAATTAATCATAATTAAATCAATCATAGGGTAAGGTAAGGGTAAAAGATTTGTTTTTTTGCGGCCAGAACATGTCAAGTACTCTAAAGGATTTTTGTCATGAAAAAGTGAATACACTTCTTTTTTAAGATGGTTTTTTTCTTCACTTTGTGGACATCAGCTTTCTAGACGACAAATAATATTTGACAAAACAAAATTCTCTATTTGCCAGAAATTTTTTTTTTTTTTGATTATCATCAGAAAACATTTCCTCATTCAAAAAATGTAAACGACAACTTTTTTATTGGGGGCCTAGGGAGAAATTACATATTTTAGGGGTAATTGGAGGTAATTTTAAGCTTTGCATGGTTATAAATCTTAAACGAAAAGAGATTTTTTGATAAAGTTTGAAGTCTGTCGATGATTTTTGGTCTAGTTTATAATAGAACAAAAAAAAAGTTATATGATTAAAGGAAATGTAGTTCTAGGAAGAGGGCAGTTAGGGATCGGGGCGGGGTTTGTTTAGCTCCAGTTACCCTAATATTTTGCAAGTCATCCTCATTCGGCACCAGTATCAACATACTAGAATTTTGAGTATGCCTCCTGCCTCTTAGTTATTTATCTTAAACAACAAAATTCCTGGACACTCCCCTAAAAAATGTGATTTCTCCCAGGTCCCCACTAAAAAAAGTTATCGTTTACATTTTTTGAATGAGGAAATGTTTTCTAATGATAATCCAAAAAAAAATTTTTGGGGATGTGTTACAAGGTCTTAGAGCTTGTTCCTATGCACCGTGATTAGAATGGAAACGCCGTAAAAAAAATCTTTCACTCAATATCATTTCATGTGCTACTAATTTGTTTGCTACTATTTTGTCCTCATACTATTTTGTCTGCTGCTATTTTGTCCAAGACTCCAATTAAATCTTAAAATTTCTTGTCAGATTTGTTCAGATGGGACTAGAAAAATAAGTTTTAGTCTTTTAGCCGTTTTAAATCGAATTCAATCTAACACTATTATTGATTGCTAAAGAAGGGTTGCAAAAGTTGTTAAATTAATTAAGTCCGTATTTAAAAACTTCAAAGGATTTTACTGATTAAACCAAAGATATATTATGTATAATAATATATCATTGGATTAAACTAAGTAAACGGCACCAACCGATAGAGAAACGGCAAATTTAGCTGCCGTAAATATATACACTTTATTGGACCGCTTTACTAGGTTCGAATTAACTTTCCCTCACTTAAGCATTTAATTGCCTACGAGGGCCAGCAGAAACGCATAAAAGCCTAAAATAACCTTATATTAAATATAAACAGCAATAATAATTGCAACAACAGCTACAACAATGATAATAGTAATACTAATAGCCGTATTGATAACTATGATAATATCAGTAGTAGTAATAATAATGATAATAATAATGATAATAATAATAATAATAATAATAATAATAATAATAATAATAATAATAATAATAATAATAATAATAATAATAATAATAATAATAATAATAATAATAATGATAATAATAATAATAATAATAATAATAATAATAATAATAATAATAATAATAAAAATAATAATAATAATAATGATAATAATAATAATAATAATATTTAATTATAATAATGATAATGATGATAGTAATAAAGCAATATTAAAACTAGTAATAATGATAATAAAAATATTGAGCTGAAAAACAATAGTAAGAATAAGAAGAATAAGAATAATATAATGTTAATACTAAAATAATAATGATATTAATGATAATAATTAGTTGTAAGTCATATATTGTTTGCAATATAGATTATTTGTTTTTAAATAACATTAACTAATTGTAAATAGTTAACTACATAAATTCTTTGTATACAATAATTTTTTTTAGTGTGAACTTTTAAGTAATGTCTGAAAGTGGGATTTTAAGAAGAAACCCTAAAGGTACAAAAGCTCAGGTAAGTTTATTTAGTAATTTTTTAGTCAACTTTATACTTGTGCTTAATATTTTTATAAAAAAATATATATATTATTGTATTTTGGATGAGTGATTTCTTTTTTTTTTTTCAATTAGCACTTCAAATATTTTCCATTGGAAAAAATGAGATGTTAACTTAATAGCGTCCAACTTTGATTTATGTATATATATGTATTTAAAAATTTTTTAAAAATTCCATCAAATCCTTGATCATAACTACTCCTTGCTGGGCTGCATCATAGACAACTTTAAAACTTCTTATTTTTAATTTGCCAACAATTTAGCTGTTATCTTTGTCCAATATATCTGAACTGCTGATCGGGAAAAGTTGAGGAAAATCCAATGCTGTGAAAACTTCTTGGTGTGTTGCAATAAAAATTCAGACAGCTGTTTGAGGATAATATGTTGTTCTGTTGTTGAGAATTGTAACCATGGCTGACTACTACTACTGAGTCAAAATGTGCTAAACGAATCAGGATTTTACTTAAATACCATAAATGTTTATAAAAAGAAAAACTTGCAGCTTTAGTAACAGCTTAATGAGTTTTCTTGTAGCTTTCTAACTTTCTAACAGAGTAGCAACAAATCATTCTGTGTAGCAACAGAGCTCATGAACATGTAAACCAGGTCTTTAAAAAAACCTTCAGTATTAAGGTGTTAAAATGGACAAGAAATGATCTCTGCATGCAGTTAATATTAATAGCAAAAAAGAAATTTTTTTGATTGTATATTAGCTTTGTCTTCCTCTGAGTTAGGTAGAAATCAAATCTACTACAAATAAAAGAGACAGCTACAAAAACTTACAATAATTGTCTTCATCAGACAATTGAGCCCTAATATTTATGTATATTAGGACTCAATTGACTTATTAAATTTCTGGAGCAATTTTAAAATTGGTCCATTATTGGCTTCCATCAATGCATCAAACACCTTAACCACTATTAGTTCAATAGTATGATGCCTGTATACTAAACCAACCAGATGCCTTCCTAGACTTTCTTCCAAATGTAGATAGATACAATTATCAAGTCCTGTGTTTCTGGCTGTAGTGCCAAAATGCATGAACTTAATACTGTCAGGGATTTTTTTCCTGAATTAAGTTGAACACTGCAATTGCTCATAATTCTTCTTAGACAGACCAACTGGTGCTTGCCATAACACCTGATAATAACAATATGTGATTCTGTAGTCTATAC
Organism: Hydra viridissima; assembly: GCF_058129835.1. Taxonomy (NCBI): domain Eukaryota; kingdom Metazoa; phylum Cnidaria; class Hydrozoa; order Anthoathecata; family Hydridae; genus Hydra; species Hydra viridissima. The sequence goes on from NW_028324305.1 coordinate 7,200,004, forward strand.
TGTGTGAAAATTGCTACATAATTTGTAATATTTGACCTCATTGTTTATATGTGTGTGTGTGTGTGTTTTTATATACATGCATTTCACCTATTGATGTTTATAACATTTATCATTAACAGGATATGCACTCTTGGCCAGAGGAAGCATTTGAAGAGATGGACAGTACATTAGCAGTTCAACAGGTTTTCAACAGTAATTTTTAGTCTTATAAAGTTGCATGATATAGTTTCAACAGCCATTTTTAAGTAACAGAAAAACAATAGGTTGTTTCAAAATACTTTTTATGAAGAATAGGAAAATGAAACACCAAATAATTCAAGAAGCAAGGATTTTCAGCATTGTAGTTTTTGTTTAAACTGTTTGTGCTATATCAATTGGTTGTAAGGTTTTAATAAAAAGATAATCCGTTTTTGTTGGAAATTAGTTGGTATTTAGTTTTAAGATTTCAAAAATCTAAGTAATTAAGTTTTCAAAAGTTTCTGCTAATTAAAGTTATTTTCCTTTTTTAGTTATGGTTTTATTTATTTACTCTTTAAAATTATATACATGTCATTTTTTCTTGTCATAAAAAACATGTAGTTTCTTGTTAGTATATACAACAAGTTATACGAAGAGATTGTTCTCGGATTGAAGAAATACTAGAACCACCTGAAGGTCAAGATGAAGGTGTATGGAAATATGAACATCTTAGGTATCACAATTTTTCCCTTCTTTTTTCTTGTCATATATTTTGTAAAAAATTTTTTTCAGCCTGCAATTTCTAATTATGTATCATGAAAACAGGAAGATTTTAGATAAACAAAAATCTTTTATTTTATCTGGGTATTGTTTTTTTAAAAAAAATTATTCTTTAACTGAAATTTTTTTTTTTTATCAAAACTATCAACAGACTATCAAAACTCTCAACAGACTCTGTTGGGAGTTATGTTAGCCTCTCACTGTAAGCCTTTCACAGATTTCAGTTTTGCATTAATGTTAAATTGAAAAAAACTGAAGTTGGAAAGCATCTTTTTTAACATCAGTGGGTTGATATAAAAATTACATTATCAAAATAGCTGTTCTTACAATGGTGGGTTGATGCAAAAACATCAAATGAATTGACTAAAAGTTTAAAGTATTTATGCATAATATATAATCTGCTTCATTTTCCTTTTTTTTTTTTTTTTTACAACTTTTTTATTTCTTTATTTTAGACAGTTTTGTTTAGAATTCAATGGACTTGCAGTCAAACTTCAGGTATTATTTTTAATGCTGTTTATGTGCAGTAAAAATGTAAAAGAATTTTTTTTTTTTGTATAAATTGAGTTGTAGAATAAAAACTTGTTATTAAAAACTGTTTTGTTATTAATTTAAAGCTAAACTCAAACTCAAATTTAACCAAATAAAAAAGAATCAGCTTACCCCAGGGCATAGCAGATCAATAGCTTGTTTTGCCTAACTAATCTAAAGTTAACTTCATTTTATGCCTAACCATTAGATGTTTATTGACTATTATTTTAATTTAATATCATCTTGATTCATATTTTGAGTTTATTTAATTTTTTGAGTGGTCTTAATGACAACTAACTAATTTGATCCTAACAATATGTTACGTCTTAAATGCGCACTTTAAAGCAAAATATTACATGAAGTTCATAATTCATGATGTCTAATCTTGTTAACTTTTTACTTAAATGTCATGAATTGACTTAGTAAATGTTGATATTATCTAGTTACGTTAATACGTAATGACAAAATGGGTTCTTAGCACCCACTTTACCCTAAGCATGAGGTAAAATCGATAAAAGGCATCATTGTTGATAAGCAAATCAATTATTATTTGTAATAGTATTATTTTGAACAGTTTCATATATAGCAAAATGATGTTTTACCCTGCTTTCTCATTAAAAGATATAGAGATGTGGTTGGTATTTTACCCTGCTTTCTATTTCATATTAAAAGTAATACAGGTGTGGTTAAATTGTTAATAAGTGAACTTTTTTTTTTAAAATAAAAAAATTTAATTGATGATTAATCAATTGTGTTGTCTAAATGTCATAGTTTCATCTTAAAACAGCACATTTAAAATTTATCATCTCATTCAAAATGGGATTTTTAATAAATTTGTAGTATATATTATTTCAAGTACTCATTTGGTCTTATTACTTTCTCTACTGAATTGTTTTTTTTTCCTCTTCCAGATCAAATAAAAGTATATTTTTACAAAATATTTTTTATTTATAGCAAGAGTGTAAACCAGATACATGTACACAAATGACAGCTACTGAGCAATGGATTTTTTTATGTGCTGCTCATAAAACACCTAATGAGGTTATTTTAAAACGTTTAAGTTCTTCAAAAAATGGAGGCTTGTGTAATTTATTCTAGATATGGTCCGGAATTTACTCATTTTAAAAATATTTTATAATTCCTTAAAAAACATCAAATGCTTCTAAAATTCATTGAACTCTTCTTAAATTTCTTTTAGTGTCCTGCTGTGGATTATACGCGTCACACATTGGATGGAGCAGCTTCGTTGTTAAACAGCAATAAATACTTTCCGAGCAGGTTTTTATTTCTTCATCATTTTTGGTAATGGAGTCTTTCAATGTGAGAAGTGGAGAGAGGGAGGATTTTGCTCAAAAAATGAATTTGTACTCTAAAAAAGCACTTTTACAAAAATTGATTTCCTTGAATAATTTAATTGATTTAGAGTTAGTATAAAAGATTCCTCTGTGTCAAAGCTTGGTTCAGTTTGCCGAAGGGTATACAGAGTGTTCTCACATGCCTATTTTCATCATCCCTTGCTGTTTCGACAGTTTGAAGTATTTTTCTTTTGTAATTTCTTGAGTTAATGGTGTTTTTTTTTACTGTTTCCCATATTTTTTATTCTTTTCTTAATATTCAAAAGCTGTTTTTTTTTTTATTTAGAACGAAACACATTTATGTAAACGCTTTACTAGATATGTTACCAAATATGATCTAATGTCACGTGATAATCTCATTGTACCAATATCCGAAGAAGAGGGGGAAGAAGAATCGTATATATTGCGAAGCGATCAAAACAATGATGAAATTGAGGAGTCGTACTCGTGAAGGTGATAAGCTTGCTTTGTAAATTATTAAAAGTAGAATGATTTTGATTTGCCAGTGTGTCATCAAACGATAAGTCTACTGAGAAGAATTTCAATGAATTAATTTTAATGTAGAGTGTTGTATTTTTTATTTTCACAATATTTATTATTTTGTGCTTGCTTTACAATGACTCCTTAAATTTTCTTCCCATAAATGCCGGTACTATGAATGAAACGTTTGAGTGAGTTAAGCAAAATTAATTTTGATTATCGTATATTCTTAAGATTTTGTTGATTATTTTCATGCGAAAATGAAACTTAAAAATGAAGCTCTTGATGCAGACATATATATGTATATATATATATATATATATATATATATATATATATATATATATATATATATATATATATATATATATATATATATATATATATATATATATATATATATATATATATATATATATATATATATATATTCACACACACCTTTATTTCATAAAAATAAACCAAGATTTAGAAAATTGTGGTTTTGTTTTAACATAAAATTTTTTTTCCATTTTCGTAGTAATATTAGAGTTCGTTTTTGTTTTTTTCTAAACACAAATTATTATCATTTACCTGAAACTCTGCTGAGGGAAAAAAATCTGCTGGAGTTTATTTTTAAAAAGGTTTTTGACAACTAGCATTATAACATAACCAGTAGTAGTTAGTAAATATAAAATTTGAAGAAAGTTTTTAAACGTTTCTTTTGCCGATTCTTTTCGTTTAGTTAAACGTGTAAAACCCGAATTAAAAAAATAGACATTTCAGAGTTTCGGTGGAAATATAAACTAATATTTTGCTTTAAAACATGTATTCAACAGCACCTCTATTATTAATAGTTCATCAAAAACCAAATGGGCCAAATCCTTTGATATTTAATAGAAGTAAAGATAGTCGATAAAATATCAAGCTAACAAATATTTGAGATGAATTTATGAGGGATTACCTTACTTAATCTCTCAAAGAACAGTAAAAGGAACCCTCATATAAGAGAAACAATCCCTAAAGGAGGAAAGAGGGTGAGCCCTCTTTCAGTCCTAAAATACAGTTAAAAATTATAAAGTAGTCCTTTAAGAGTTTAGGGGCATCTGTTGTCGACATTTGGGACATTTTATCCATTGACGTTTTGTTCTAGTAACAACTGTTTATCTTTTTAAAGTCAGTAGTTTCACAATCATGACCTGAAAATATTTTCTAACAATTTTCATTCCGCATTTTAATTTTTGTAAATATACCCATCAAACATTTTATAAATATAATAAATATTTGTTAAATCTTTTAAAATGTTGAAATTTAATACTGAAATTGTTCGAAATTTTACTCCGCTTCATCAGCAATAATTGTTCAACTTGTAATATCTAATCAGCTATAAAATATATCACAATAAGAAGTATTAAAAAATACAGAGTTAAAAATATATAAAATAAAAATAAAGACTTTGAATTTATAGAATTGAGTTTTAGCAGCTAAAATGTTTTGCATCTAGGTTGTCTTATAATCAGCTTTCTTTTCTATACTTTCTTTAGTTCCTATATTATCTATTTTAGTTTCTACTTTGTCATTTGAATATAATTGTGCCTTCTCTTGGTCCGTTTGGTCCGTTTTTTTAAGCGGTATTGTTGGCGATGTAATTGGAGTTAAATAAGTTGGGCTGTTTTGTTTTGAGTTATCTGAATTTGTACTCAGTTTGTTTGTTGTTGGAGAGCTAATCTGTGCTTGATTTTCGTTCTCTGAAGTAACTAGAGAAACGTCATGCTGATGATCTGAGTCGTTACTTTCTTTTAGTGACACTGCGCTTGTTAGATTAGGCGACGTGGAGGCAGAGTTTTTTCTTAGCAAAGGACTTTCAGATTTTTCTTTATTACATTTCTCATTCACGGATTTGTTAACTTGGTGTTCGTTTTCTTTCTTTTTTGTCAAATCACCATCAGTATGAGTTCCGTCGATGTTTTTCTCTAGCTCTTCGGTTGCATCTTCTTCATCGTTAGTGAATAAGGTAAATCCATCAGTTTGTGTTTCATCGTCTTGTTTTCTCTTACGATCTTTCTCTCCCCAAATCATATTGATTAAAATATAAAGCAACAACACAACTATGCATAAAATTCCAAACATCACAAAAGTGGTAGGTGCGCCGTAATGGTGGACCAGAATTCCTCCAATTACTTCTCCAGCTCCGTAACCAAGGCCCCAATGCACTCCATGCAAAATGCACTGCATTGTAGTTTGAGCTCCAGGTCGTGAATTAATACTGACATACGATAAACAAGCGGCCCATACGGCAGCTGTTGTTATTCCAGGAAGTAGCTCTACAACAAGTACCAACCAAGTGTATGGTACAATAGAATAATAAAATAATCTAATAGAGTAACATATTAAGCCTAAATATAGTACTCGAATTTGCCCAATTTTTGAAATTAATTTCTCTGACAAGAAATACATACTGACTTCTGCCACGCAGTTCACAGCCGAAATCACTGAAAAAAGTAGCTGTGTACCTCCAAGATCTTTTAAATGCCAAAATAAGAATGTCTTGATGAAAGCCATTAAAAATCCGAGATATAATGCGGTAAATAAAAACATAAGATATTTAGGGTCTTTAAGAGCAACTAACCCAACGGACAAACTCCTTGTTTGCCCTGCTTTTTGATGCATGCTGAACTTAAACTTAAATGCCACAATCAGTCCCAGCGACATTAAGCAAGCAAAGACATAAAAACAAGGAATGTAGTCAACAATTTCACGGCTTTTTGAAATTGAACAGTGGTGCGTAGTTTTTAATGAAGCACCGACAATAAACGCTCCTAACCCCCAACCCAATGATCCAGTCAATCTTTGTTTTCCGTATCTGTGCGTTTCTTTACCCAGCATTTGTAATGTAGCTGTATCCACTAATGCTAAAGAAGGTGACGCTATTACTGTACCAAAAAGGGTGATTAAGAATAAACTTGTAAATGTTTTTGAGGCATCAATTTTATATCTATTGTAGAAATCTTGCTCGAATGATGCAATAAAATCAACTGGCCAAGGCCATCTCTCTTTCGAAAAATAAAAATCACTTGTTTCTCTTTCAAGAACAACCATTTTGTCAATTTCCTGTTCACCATCTAATGCCATCATCTCTGACATATCCTCTGTCCTATTACAATGATTTTTGATAATGGTAGCCTGCTGTTTCGGACCCGGAACAAGGCTAAGTGAAAATGTTGATGTTATTAATGCGCTCATTGATACGATTAATACAATCTTATGAATGTGAAACTTATCTGTAAGAGCACCCCAAACTGGGGTAGCAAGAAAGTTCACAAATGGTTTAAGTCCCATTATAATGCCAACTTGACTTGGAGTCAGCATAAGCTGTTTAAAGTATAATGCTAAATAAGGAAGCAATGAACCCCATGCTGAGAAAAAACAAAAATAAAATGCTTTAGACGTTAGTAATTGTCGATTAACTCTTGGGCAGCACAGACCTTCAGCTCGACGATCCTCGGTTGTTTTTAGCCTTAAACTATCGTCTTCCTCTTCCTCTTCAACCGGTTTGTTAACTTTACAAGGTCTTTCCACGTCCGGTCGAGCATTTCCACCTGCGTCACCACCATCTGACTTCTTTTCGTCCGTCATTAAAAGTATAAAAAGTATTCATTAACTTATGAATTTATATTTGTCTTTTTGACATTAATTCTAAGCATTAAGATAAGATGGGCCTCTCACGAGCACCTGCAGAGCGCTTTGCCGGTTTTTCTCAAAGAAATTTCTCTGTAAACTAGCCAGGCGTGTAATTCGGCAGAATTTAGCAAACAACACTGCATCTAAGTTACTCATGCATACATTGTTTCGTAAATCATTTTAAAATAAAATTCGTTTGTACCAACATTTTTACAAACCAACCCAGTTCCCAGGTTAACTACTGATGATAATTTGTAATACCCTTGGGTTTTTTAAATAAAATCTAAACAATAATATGTAATCCACTCTATTTTGAGTTTTACAGGAGAAGTACAAGAAATTTATTAACAAAAGTAAACATGAAAAAGTTTTTGTGACTCAATTTCATACTGAAAGTTTTTATTTTATAACTTCAGTTGATTATAACTTTTTCGTAGTATGGAAAAATGATTTTCTGAAAAGAGCTCTAAATAAAGGATGTGCTCAAGTGATTAGAGGTTGTGAGACAATCCAAACAATTAAACAACCATTTGTTTTGTCAAACTTCTAAAAAACAGGAGAAAGATTCATATATTTGACTGAAAAAAAATGGCGGATTAATATTTTGTCTTTAATGGAGGCGATCTGAATTTTCTTGTCCTGCCCCGAGTTAAAATCTCAGCTCAGTTTTAAAATTCTCCGTTTAACAAGCCCCTAAAACAGCATGATTAAAAGTAACAAACTAAAAAAAGTTTGAAATTCATTTAGATCTCTTTTTGTCTGAATATCTTAGCTTAGGAAAAGCTTTATTGGAAAGTGAAATAACGAACTTTCAGTATCACCTTATTGACCCTCATAGAAATTCAAATATTAGTTGCATGACTGTAGAGAAGAATATCAGTTGCATGACTGTAGAGAAGAATAGTGCCTCTAATAGTAAATATTAATCATTTACAAATTTAGATAAATCAAATTACATTACATCAAATATATATATTGAAATACAATATTAGTAGTAAATTGATGGGTAGATCTAAATATAGATAAATATTTACATCTACCCATCAATTTTATTCGTTATTGAAATTGCAATTTGTAAAGATGTTTTTTAATTAATTTCACTAACTTTATATACTTTTTAATTTGGTTTTGACAACTTCAATTATTAACCATTATGGAGCTTTGTTTTCTATTAAGTTATGTTTTCTGTAATAGAGTATATTAGGCTTATAATGTATATTTAAAAAGATTAGAATGGATGAAATTAAACCAACAGTTGTTAATCAGTTTTTAGAGCTCACTCATTTTAGCGATGACGTCATTATTTGTATTTCTTTAAATAAAAAATTGTTGCATTGATATTACTTGTAATGTTAATGGAATCATTTTTAACAAGATAGAGAAAATAGAGTTTAATGATGTTTGAGAAAATCTTAAGGTTCGCTTTCTAAAAAGTAAGACAATCCCAGGCATAAGAAGTTTTCATCAGTTTAACTCAATCATCTAATGATACTATCAGCTTAAAACGAACAATATCTAATGATACTATCAGCTTCAAACGAACAATATCTAATGATACTATCAGCTTCAAACGAACAATATCTAATAATACAACCATCTTTGGACAAACAAGTGAGACTTCAAGTAAATCAGGATACTTGAAATTTAAAAGTATGAAAAAAAAAAGTAATCCAAAGTTAAAATCAGTAAATTGAAACTCAATGATTTCATTTTATACCATTTTGATTCATTTTATTCAATTGAAAGGTGAAAGAGAATAACTTTGTTGAAAAAGAGTAAAAGTCAAATTTATGCACCAATACATGAGAATACCTTCAAAAAAACTGTTAATAATCGATTGAATAATTTCAAATACAACTTGAAAAAAATTTAATTGTAAAAAAAACTTTGGTTGTAAAAATAATTCTTTAAACAACACATTTTACAAATTGAAGATAGTAACAAAGGGAAAACCTTTATGTTAACAACCTTACCACCTCTCAACCAAGAATGAGTTTCAGCTATCCTTTAATATACAATTCCATATCTTTAGCACCAGAGAAATGATTCAAAAAGTTAATGATAGAAATAAAAAATTACTTTTTTTTTTACAGAAAAAGGGGAGGGGTGTGTTGAAACTGCACTGTGGTAAATTTAAACAATGGGCAGTGTGAATAAAAGTGAGCAATTACTTTTGTTAAAAGCATTTGCTAATAATAGGCTTTTACTTTTAACCAGAGCAAATGTTTCTAAGCAATTGCAGATTTTGAAATACTGGAATTACATTCTAGGAACAGTCTTTTGAATCTTCAAAAACATTCAATTGGCTATTATAAAATAGAATTTTATTTAAAGAAATTCTAAAAAATAAAGAATTTTTCAGAATACAGGACAAATGACACATCTAAAATGTATTTATCTTTATTGAAGAACTTATATGGACAAAAAAAAACTGAAAATTCTACTGATAACTAATCTTTCTGGTTTACCTATTAATAAATTGTTTTTTCTAACCTGGTGAAGAAACATCTAGCAAAGAACTTCTTCCTGTGCGGGTATTTGAAAGATAAAGTATATCTTAATAATTCTCAAACTACTCAACAATTGAAGGCCAACGTCTGTAAAGAAATTGAAGGAAAAGGCAAGAAACATTATGACAAGTGATGATTCAGGTTTTAGAAAGAGCACATCTGTGTGAAGACCAAAATAGTAGTTACATAAGGATATAATTTTTAAAACTAAATTAAATTTATTTCTAAGAAGTTTTCTGTTTAAGAAGGAATAAACAAGTATTACTAAGAAATGAAAAAGTTACTCCATTTTAAATTGGTGTTGTGAATTTTGGACCACCCTGTATTAAAATATTTACAGAGGCCTTACAATTTAGTAAGTACTTGTTTTTAGTTTTGATGTGATAAAGTAAACTAATTGGAAACATAAATAAAAGTGCCTGAAATACACTACACTAAAAATTTATACCAAACATATATTTAGGTGAGAAGTCAAAACTAAGGTTACATTTTTAAAATAACATTAAAATTTAATTTGCTTGACTTCTGTAGTAGGCTTTCCTTGGTTCCATTTTGTTAATTTCAATGACGAATCTCGTTTCATAACAGATTCAGTTTGGAATTCTGGCTTTAAACACTTGCGGAGAACGTTTGAAGCAATGCGTGAAAATTGTAAATAATTTAAACCAGCTTGTCTCCAATATGCCACCATTGTATTAGTTTAAGTTTAATGTCTAAAAATGATGTTTTACAAAAAAAACAAAAAACTAATAGTGCAGCTTTTTATTGAATATAAATTTAGCAAGTCATCCTATAAAAATTGTGTAAAATATAAGCTGATTCTTTATTTTGAAAAATAAAACTCAGAAAAATTAATAACTCTAGGTCAGTAAAAATGTATATAGTCAGTCTGAATTACTGCTTAAAAAGATAAAAAAAGGTTAAACAGAGAATTTGGATTAACCTGTTTATATATGTAAATTTGGCATTAAAAAAAAATATTGCTAGGATTGTCAAAAAGAATTTATCTTGTTAACATAGATTAATTTACCTTTGGAAACCCTCATTTAATTCACTTTACAAGATACTTAGCTGTTTTTAAAGCACTAAATTATTCAGATATTGCAGAAAGACAGTCCAATCAAAAGAATGTTTTGGCAATGACAAGTACAAACAATAAGAGTAATTAAATGTACTGCTACATACTAATAATATACATAATTACACTTATGCACCAAAATAACAACAGTCAGCACCTTTAGTTCAAGTATTTCCTTCAGAAAATATGGAACTGTAAAAAATTAGTAAAAGGCTGTCAAAATTCTTAGGTAATTGGGAGGAATGTGTCAAAAAATTTCTGTTGAAAACATTATTTCTAGAGAGCTACAAAAAAGTAATTAAATGCATTTATTACTAAAAGTTATTGTTAAAGAATGTTCTTGATTTTAACGAACTCTTATCTTTGACTTATCTCTTACATTTTCTCTTGATGTCTGATATCTTTAGCCACACTCCATACATAAAATACATAATCACATTTAAAAATTGTTAGTTGATTATAGCCCCATGTAAAGTAGTTAACTTGTGGTTGCTGATCATGAAAGCAATTACAATATAAACCGGTGTATGAGGCAAACCTTTACATACATTTACATTATGTTTAATGCCTCTTCATGATAGGAATTAGTAAAAAAAATTTCTAGCTAATTTTTTTCGGAAAAGTCGAGTTTTTTATCCAAGAGACAATTTATGTTAAAACTGTAAGAACGAACATAAGATGATCATGAAGGCAAGCCGTTTAATTTTATCGGCCCATGACACGCGGTCGTTGCAAGAAATTTATTTTTGTTATACACGACGTTTAAAAACAGGGTTAGGAATAAAAAAGGGATTTTTCAAGAGCTGCCGTGGTGTTACCTAATGATAATACCACGGCAGCTCTTAATTTATCACTGCGTCATTTCAGGCTGGCAAAAATTTCAGGCTCACAAAAAATTTGCTTCACTGCGGAAGCGCGAGTTAGATATCTAGATAATATATATCATTGGTGTTACCTAACAATGTACTATGCTATAAGAAAGCCCAAAATAACTTTGGTTCTGAAAAACTGAAAAAAAACCTCTGAATTAAAATCAATAATAAGCTCTTGCATTCTTTCTAAAACAAGACATAAAAAGGTTTCAAAATAAGACGCAAATTTCTTTTTGTAACTCATTAATAAAAACCGGCTCTATTTACAAAAACTATAAATAAAAAAATATCTTATTAATAAAATCTCACATTAATCCCTAAAATTTGATGTGTTCACTACCATGCTCGATTTTAGCAGTTTCTTATTACCATATACCCAGTTTTGAATTTAGAATTTCTCTGAATATATGTAAATTATTGGTATTAAATTTCAAAGCAGTTTATAATCATTCTTAAGCCATCAATCATTCGTTGGCCAATAATTAGTGTGTAAATTTACATTTAACTTTCAGACCTACTTTTGTTTCCGACATGAAACTCAATTTTGTAAAGCATTTCATCACAAAAAATGAGCTCTTGATGTTATTAAACAGAGGGTTTTTGTTTAAATCGACGCTGAAATCTGTTTTTAGAGTTTTCTTTACTTTAACTTAGTGAAAAGTTTTTATTTAAAAATTTTATTTAACTTCTGTAAAAACATTGTATTAAAAACTTTTTCTTGAGGTAAGCGTGCTGATGATGTTTAAAATAAGAATTGTAATATAATAATTGCGAATATAACATTGTAGAACCTTTTGAAAAAGAAATAAATTGAAAATTCACACTGAGGCACCGGTCATTACATAGTCCCGTATAAATATTAATTCACGCAACGCAAAGCAAAGATATAGATCCTTCGTCGACTTTTTGTTTAAAATGGTAAAGCTTTTCAAAATATTGATAGCGGTACCTCTCTTATCTCTCATCACCGACAATTTCTTTTAGAAGAGAATATTATTTATCAAGTTTTCTGATTATCAAAAGTAATGACTATTTTTCACTAAGAATTTTATTGTCTAGCTGAGCTGTTTATGCAACTCCTCTAAGTATAAAAGTAATTATTACCTATCACTTGGATGGGTGGTGCGGTTTATATATTATTAGGAAAAAAAAGTTCGGCATTTGAAATTTTAACAAAGTATATATATATATATATATATATATATATATATATATATATATATATATATATATATATATATATATATATATATATATATATATATATATATATATATGTATATACATATATATATAAAGAGAGTGAGGTGTATACTTAAATTTACATGATTGTACTCACTTAAAAGCTTCATCTTATACCATGAAATAGATAAATTCTCAGAAATCAGCCACACTGTTGTTTTTGAACTTTTAGCAATGAATCAACATGTTTGAAGGTCAAAACATTCACTTGTCACCTATAGATGGAAAAAAACTTTGCAGTTTTAGCAAAAAGCTTTGTAAGCAGCGTCGTTTGAATGGGTATGCTTTTTGTGTACGCCATATACTAGAAGATAGTAAAGCACCCTTTAAACAATGTGAATATAAAACCAAAACTAATGGGGAACGCTGTATTAATTCTGTCCCAATTGCTCTTGATAGAGTGTAAGTATTTTATTTTAAATCAATATATTTTTAATCAACAAGTATTTGAATTATTTTTGTGAAATTCTACTTTAGGCTCTGTCAGTTTTTGGCTATTTTTTTAAACATTTGTAACCACACTTAAAAATTGCATAAAACATGATTTTTTTTAGCTGTACAGATGTATATGCAGAAAAGCATAGAACTAAACATTTAAAAGGCTTTTTTATGTTAAATTATCAAAATTAAAATTTTTTTTTGACAACATGTCTCAAAATCTTTTGATCTTAACATTATTTGTTATCCATAATAAATAAAGCATAACTGAAAAAAATTTTAAAAAATACATTCAATTACTTAATTTTTACTGATTCAGAATTGTTGCGACAACACCGAGAATCAATATTACATTTTATTCAACAAATTCAAAAATGACACTTTTAAGTCTCTACAATTTATGGAAAGGTTTTTTTTTTTTTTTTTACAATATTATAACTTAAGATTACTGATCTTTGGAGCCAAAATGAAAGTTATCACCCAAAAACCTGGAAAAGATCTTCACTTGTATACTGTTAGTTTATCTTAGGTCTATTCAAAAATTGTTTGTTTCAATTTAATTCATTTCTTCAGTTTCTCTCCTCACAAAAATCCATAACTGTATGGTATGTAATCCATTTTTTAAAATTGAGATTTTTAAAGTTTATTTAAACTTATTATCTTTGAACAAATAAATATAAAATGATGATGCACCCTTTGTGATTCATGGTAATAGTGCTTAAGTGAGGTTGATTTTCTCTTTTAAAAACAATTTAAAACAGATTCAGTTTATGTTTTTTTTTTTAAAGGAGTATATTACTTTAAAATCCAGTCTGCTCAGTAATTACTATACACTTTTTTGAAACCCTACTTAACAGTCCCACAAAATCTTTGGGATTTAATTTAACATGGCTGATACCAAAAAATACCCATAAAGTGTATAAGTCAGAATCTTCCTTATGATTACAAATCTTAGAAAAGTTTTAAAATTGAGTTGCACAGCCATTTTAAAAGTACTTAACACTTGATACATCAGGTAGATTGTCTTTAATATTTAATTATATCTTCTTAAAATTTGTATCAAGATCAACATCTACTGAGAGGTATTAAAAAGATTTTTGCTTTAAAACAAAGCTCAGTTGGATAAAGTAAGCATTGATTTTTTCTCCAGTGTAAATTTTAAAAATTACCTTAGATTTAATTGTAATTCTCAACAAAATTTTATAAAACTAAGCGTTCATTCTGCTTAAGATCTTTACAGTTCTTTACAGTTTTTCCAGTAGCTACTTTGTACTTTAGTTGTATTTGAGTGTGTTGTAAGGTTGTTAATTCTGTTACATAATAAACCAAGGGACAATCTTTAATACTAGTGTTATACATGCAGTACTTTGGCATTGTTTGAATACAACATCTTTCTTGTTATCATGAACTCTTATGCTAAATAGAGTTTTCAAGTTTTTTTCCTGGTAATGATTGAATGATTTGCCGTTGTTTAACTTTTCTTGTAGTTCTAACTCAGGCATTTGAAAGAGACTTGTTATCTTTTTATGTGTCCATGATTCTGGTGTTAGTGATAATAGTTGTACCTTATAATGCAGGAGTCTGTAACTGAATTTTTCTTTTTTTATTTCATATATTAACCTGTCTAGATAATGATATTTGTTGACCCTATCGTTTGAGCTGGTGTTGGCTATTTCTATTGTTAAAGAAAGTTCTTCAATATTATATGCTGGTGAAACTTTTTATATTACCTTTCCACTATTTCCATTAACTTTCATTTTGCAATAGGCATTTTGTAGGGTTTTGCTAAACCTCGAGCTTTAGTATAAATATAAGTATTTTTTAAAATACTTTTGGTTTTTTTCTTTTAAGTTCTTAAATTCATTCATTGAAAAAATGACAGGCTTTGCAATGTATTCAGTGAAACCATCATAAACTATCTTACCAGAAACAAGTTAAAAAGTATGTTTATGAACTATATTTTGAAACTGCAGGAACCTCAAATATTATTTAGCATTTTTATCTTAAAATCATTTTTTAAGGGTGAATCAGTTAACCCAGGTGGCTCAAGCTGTTAAAAAATGGTAGCCAAAAAGCTATAGCCTAGTTTTTAAGTTTAAAGCTTCTATATACAGTTCTAGTAGTTAAATTTATAAAACTAGAACATATGCCTAGTTTTTATAAGCAGTAGTCTTTTAAATTGCATCATTTATAGTTATATACTGAAATCTTTATAACTTCTGCTGTTTAAATTTTAGGTATTGTATGAATCACTTGCAGGTACTTGGATTGGCACCAAAGAAACCACTACCAAAAACACCTTTTATAAAGCCACTTACTTCTAATAAAAAAAAAGCTGCGGAGTTGCCTAAAACCTTAAAACCACTCTTAGGGAAAAATGCAGAAAAAATAAATAGCTGTTTGAAGCATAAGCACAAAGCAATGTTTAAAATGCGGAAAATGCCTAATAAATCCCAATTGAAGGACTGGCATTCAAAAGCTGTTAGTAGTACAAACAATTCATTGTATAAATTAGATATTTGGAAAGACAGTTTAAATAAAGAAACACAAAGTATTGTTATAGATTATATTCAGTCTCGTGATACAAAAGTTTTGAAGAATGACTTCATGGGATTCTATAGTGAGTAACTTAATACTGATATATTGTTTTTTTAATTGCTTATTTCAATTTAAATAATTAAGTTCAATTATGTGTACTTTATAATAGAGATAGCAAAAAATATATACAGTTATAGATTAAGAATAATGTTTTCAGTAATAATTTAGTGATGATTAAAATAATGATGAAGCACAGCCTTTTTGAAAAGATTTTTGAATAAATCCTTTTTTTTGGCAGAAATTTGACATGTATCTTTACATTTCAGCTTTAAATGACTCCTTTGATCAATCACCTGACTCAAGCATATATCAAGAAGAACTTTTAGTAACTAAAGACAGAGTCTATCATGATACCCTGTGAGCAGTTTTTGTTTGCTCTGTTTATTTTGGTTTTTTATTCAATGAAACAATACTGAAATTGATGCTACAATATTAAAAAATCTCATTAAACTTTTTACATAAAACTTTACTTTAAGCTATGCATCTGTTATGGTTGTGAGTATGATGATAATTTCTTCTCTTAGATTATCAGATAATACTTCAGTTCAAGAATTAAAGCTTTTACATAAGCTGAAGCATCAATACAGTCAGCTAAAACAAGTGATAATGTCCAAAAGTGAAACTTTATCATACACTAAATTATCTAAACTGATATTGGCAGCAAGATCAGATGCTGTTCAACTTGCTAATGTTTTAAATATGGAAAATGTTATGAAGAAACCAGCACTCTTTAAGTATATAAAGTTTATTTACTATTTAATTTAACATATATTCAATGTAGTTAAGACATTCCTGAATCATCTGGAAAATAAAGCTCTGAATTGTTATCTGGCCCTTGATGTTAACTTACTGAATGTCTTTTTTTTGCATGGTTCATTATCTTGTGAAATCATCAAAAGTTAAAATGATGAAATCAGTGTTAAGTCAATATTAACTTGTAATTTGCTACAAGGAGCTTTTCATAAATAGTTCAAACTGGTTTAAACTCTTTGTACTGGTGATTAATTAGAAGCAATTAAATGAGTGAAATATACCTTTATGTGCAATTTGTTTTAAGTTGAATCTTTATGTAAAATAAAACTTCCTTGTTTATATCAACATCAGTTCAAAGTTCATACCAACAATTAACTAAATCAGGTCTATAACTATAATTAGCATCATGATAAAAGTTATCAAAAACTGAAAAATACTATTAAATTTGTTTACTTCATTTTAATTTGTGCAATAACTGTAAAATAGCTATAGAATAATTATCATACACATTAAAAAACAAAGATGAAGATGTTTTTCTGAAAAACTAGAGAAATAGTTTTTTTTAAGAACAAATGCAAATATAGTTCTTAGTAAGGTTTTTACCAGTAAATATTGTGGCATATTTATGAATGATTTTAAAAAAGATTTATTAAGTTTTCATAAAGATATTAAGGGAGTGGAGCAATGATGAAAAATATTAATCTACACAAAATTTTACTCTAAACCAAATTTAGTACCAAAATTTTCTAATTTTTTACATTATTTTTTTAAAATTTTAAGATTGACAAAACCCAATTTTTTAATCATTTGATTATGAAAATTAAACAAACTTTGAGATTGGTATCTTTATGTTTGATAGAATCATGCTGAAATTTTTGTTTAGTTAGAAAATTACAGTTATCATGGTTGTTATATTTGATTATTCTTAAGTTGTTTATTGTTTAAATATTTATTAAAAAAAAAAACTAAACAAAAGAAAAATATATATATATTAACAAAGTTATGTAAGAGAAAACTCAAAAATGCAATAACATTATTTATACATTAACCCTTTAGAGCCCACCCAAGCTTAACTTTAAACAAAAATTATGATCAACTGTGTAAGTACATGTTTTGTGGTGCAAAGTACAAAAACATAACTTTTTTTGAAATTTTTTTTTGACAATGAACTTTTTTAAATTGTAGCATATCTGCTACAACGGGCTTTTAAGGAAAAAAAAGGTTTTAAATGTTTTTATGTCTCTATTGGTAGTACCAGTTTTTATAAATGAAACAATTTCGTTCTCTTTGCATACAAAGCCAAACATTACATTTTTGGCATTGAATGTATGAAAACCCTGCAGGGCATTTTTTACATCGTTGTTTTTTCTCAGTGTATGCTGGTAGATGGTTTACTCTGCCTTGTCTTATGTCTTGCGTTGGGTTGCTTTGGACCACAGATCTTTTAGCCTTTGGTGGTATCATAGCTTCAAGAGATGGTCTGCCAACCTTACATTTCTCTGCCTTTATTAGACTTGTTGCAACTTCTGCTTGAAATTTTTTTAGGGGCACATGTTTTGAATTTTGGGTTTATTAATTTTAAATCTCTACGCTATAGAAACCATGCATTTACTAGTGCGATCATTATTGTATGCGCCCAAATGTAGATATACCAACGATGACACCTAAGATTAGCTTTGTAAAATGAGCACATCATATTAAGCTTATCAATTCCACCCATATACTTGTTGTATGTTTTAATAATATAGGGTTGATTAACATTTATATACTTTTTATACTTTCGGTCATATTGTTTAACAGTATAAACCGGTTCAATTCCAACATATGAAGATACTAAAGTAACAGCTTTATTATCATACCAGCGTAGCAAAACTAAATTTGAATATGTGTCAGTACGATAATCATAGCTTCCACGGCCATCTTTACTTAAATCCTTTTCACATAGTAACGGACACTTGTTCAAACGGTTTGTACGAATGGTGCCTACAAACCGAATTGATTGTTCTTTGAGCATATCCAACAGAGTTAGCGATGTGAAAAAATTATCTGCAAATACTTTAAAGTTATGACCAGATGGTAAGCTGAATGACATATTAAGGACTATTGATGCACCGACTCCATATGTTGATGCTTTACTCGATTCGGTTTCTTTACCCTGGTAAACATCAAAATTATAAAGAAATCCACTAGATCCACTTCTACCCCAAAGTTTCAATCCCTATTTGGTTAGTTTGTTTGGTAGGTAATACTTTATTAAAGAGCGTCCTTTAAAAGCAATTCTGATTTCATCCACACTATGAAATTCTTCTGGTGATACTTTCAAAAAATTTGTGCGCAGTCCTGTAATCCAAGGGCGCAACTTCCAAATGCGGTCACTATCCTTAGTTTCCTGTGTTATATTTATATTATCAACAAAATGTAAACTATGCAAGGTAGACCAGAAACAATTTCGTGACAAAACAGAGCTAACGCCATCATAGCTCATGTATGCTTCCCAATATGATCTAATCAATGGCATCTTAACAAACCCTATCCGTATATAGACACCAATAAATTTTTCAATCTCTTTTGGTGTTAAATTAGTACTTGAACCAGTTAATTGAGTGCTGTATAAATTGCTTTGCTCTGTTACTATTTTAAGAAGCTCATCAGTGACAAACATTTTGAAGTATTGATAGGGAGTCCTGTCATCTGGTATGGGTTGTGGTGATAGCTCCTGAAATTTTGTATCACCAACATGTAAGTCAACCTTTTTTCATAGTCATTTTACTGGTTTGTTCTTATTTACCATATTAGACAAAGGTTGGTCATCATCACTACTATTATTATTATCATGAGGGACATTTTCTTCTTCACAATTTACATTCAGTTGCCGAACAGGTCCTTCATCACAAAAATCATTATCTACAATCTTATTGATATTCTCAGGCTCATAATCTGAATCTGAGTCATTCAAGTCATCAAAGTCACTATCTCCATCAAGAATATAAGCAAGAGCGTCTTCTATGTTATAATTTTTGTTTTTATACATCTAAAATTAATTATAAGTTAAACAAAATTAATATGCATAAAACATCCCATTGTAGCATATCTGCTACATAAAACCTAAGCATGTTATTTCATACATTTAAAATTATAAAAACTATAACAAACACTTGCAAGAACTTCTTTAAACTTCTTTATGTTTAAAGAAACGTTAAACTCGTATGTTAACAGTCAAAAAATTATATAAAAGAAACTAATTTGGAGCCACATTATAGACAATATCGCCATTCTTTAAAAATAAGATTTGAGTGTTGGTGTTTTTCTTGACAACACAAACTTACAATATCAAAATTAATTAAGTAATGAAACTGTTGTTGCAAATATGCCACAATGGGCATTTTTGACATGAATAGATAAGCCATACTCGAATGCCAGGTTAATAAATATTTGTTGCAGATCTGCTACACGGGGCTCTAAAGGGTTAATTATTGTCCTTTTGATGCATAGGATGCTTACAATTGTTAGTTAAGATTGTAAAAATATGTTTATACTTCAGCTTCATCTAGATCACTAAATCAAATTTAACTGGGTGTTCCGCCCTCTGTGAGTATGCAAGGAGTGAGTGAGTTTGGTATAGATTAGATTCTCACTCTGCAGTAAGGCCCCAGCGTACTTATTGCTAACATTCCTAAGAAATGGAGGCTGGCAAACTTTAGGTATATATATAAACTATAGGCATAAATTTGTGAAATCTCTTTTTTTGTATTACTTTGAATGGTTAAAAGCCCCAATAAAACAGATGGTGCTTTTTAGTACTGTCAGCATTTTAGAAAACTGCTTGAAATCATAGTCCATTTTGTTGAATTGCTCTCAATTTTGTTTTGACAACAGATTATCCTTACTCTCTGATTCTGAAGTAAAAGTTAATTTAGCTTCTATCTTCTGATACTTCCTTAAAAATTAGCTATCTTGATCAATCTTCATTAAATCTATAGCAATCAAGACCTAATTTATTTTTGTTTTTTAAGTCAACAGAAGATATAACTCTGGGCCTCTCTGTCTAATTTGCACTTAACAAATATGATATATTCAAATCTTATATCATCTTTAAGCAAGTTTATAAATTTAAATTTATTAGCAAAGTATTTATGATTGTAGCCACTATATTTGATTAAATACCATCTACCATGTTCTATAACAATGGTAGCTAGTACATTTAAACTGATCTTCAGCCACCTAAATTTGTGCACAAATAAAGTCTCATTTTAATTGAGTTAGTCAACTTCTATATTTTTCTTCTATGACCTTATTCTTTGATGATCTTGTTCTTTGATGATCTTATTCTTTGATGATCTTATTTTTGAATGTCTTCCTATCTATACTTCCAAAAACTAACATACTTTTTTCCAGTTCCTCTCTTTCTTTTCTGAGATATTTCCTTTCTTACGACCTGAAATTTTCAAAAAGATATTTGTCCAAATAAGCAATTCCTGGGCAAAATGTAATCAGTACTTTTCTTACTGAGTAATGAAAGAATTTTACCTGTAAAACACTATGCCAAGCTTAATAGATAATGAATTTTACTAAGCATAATGTACCACAATAACGAAAAACATTAGGCTGTACACAAATGTTTCCAGTTTTTTTTTATTTTTTTAAAAGTTTTTAAGATTGAAAACAATATTTTTTACATGTTTCTTTGATTTGTATTTGAAGACATGTTGAGCATATTTGATGTTTATTATCTTTATGATTGAATAAAGATTAACCAATCAAAATTTTTCTGACACTTGCAATACTGTTCAAATTTACCTCTTAAGACGATTTCAGAAAATACACGTTCTACAAACTGCCTTTACTCGGTCGAGGTAGTCCAAACGTTTTTACCGTTTCTTTTTAGAAATCATTCTAAAGTTACAAGGTACAGTATTCCATGTTCATTAATAACAGGTTCTAATCGATGCCTAAACAATTCACTTCCATTTACAAAGTTTTGTAAGCAGCGTATCTTTTCACTCATTGTTTTCAGTTTTTATATTCGATTTCTTAACTTGTGCAGTTATTTTCCCAGTTTATGATTAGATTAATGTACGTAATTAATTTCTCTGTTTATGATAAGGTAAACTTAAGAGATTACTAGCTGTACTTACTAATACTTGCTGAATTCTTTAAAGTAACAATTTTTATCTTCATAATCTTTAAGAATCTTATTTTGTTTATATTTCATACTGTTGTATTGGTATTATTATTAATGAAAGATCCCCTCTCTAACAGTTCAAAACGCGATTAAGTTTTTTTAACGTTTTTGTAGATAATGTAAGTCCTTAACCTAACTTTTAGATTTACATCATGATAATCAACAGCAACTTTTTACAAAATGCTATGATAAGCATTTAAACAGAGCCAAATGCCCAGGCTCTAAGTTAAATATCCTTCAAGATCATATTATTTTAATGAAAAAACGAAAGAAAACGGTAAGTTTATCTTTCAACTTTGGTTTAAAAATTATTCCAACAGTTGCTTTTATAATCTTTTATTTGTTTCAGTTAAAATCAAAAAGAACGTTTCCATCAAAATTAAAAGAGTTAAATGAGCAAGAATCTGATCAAAATAAGACAGGAGAAAGTGCATCAGATTTAAACGGAAGTTTTTCTTCAGAAACAACGACTGATTCTTATACGTCGTCATCAGAAAGTGAAGATGATGACGATGATGGTGATATTTCAGCTCCAGAAGAAGCGTTTCATCTTCCGCCGGGTTCTTTATCGTTTGCTCCTCGTTGTCGGATAGACGAAGAGGACGCGTTGTTTAGAAACGCTAACTGCGAACTTGATGACGAAGATGACGAACTTATGTGTTGTTCTAATGAATTTTCCTTTGATTCCAAGGTTCCAAGAGAATTATCTTCTCCAACACTTAACCAACTTTCAACATCCGATTTTGATGTTTCTTTTAACACTTTAATGGATTCTACTCAATCTCTAGACAATGAAAGTAACCCAATGTCAGGATCGTTTTTATCATATGTGCATCCTGAGAACGAAGCAGTTGGTACTCCACGGAGTCGTATTACCAAAAGCGTTTCGCGGACCTCATTAAAAACCTCTATGATTCCAAATGGAGCAGAAGCAAAATCAAAAATTTATATGAAAAATAATAGTAATGAATTAAAAAATACGTCAGGTGATCGAGTCATGAAACGAAAACAGGATTTTAATCATTTCTCGTTATCAGCAAGCACTAAACCCACCGAAGACGAAGGTTTCAATAAAAGATATTTAAGCGAATCTATAACTCTAATGCAACCTCTCTATCATGAGCGGAATTTATTTGATGGTATTAGTATTGAGGCTTCTTCACCGCTGGAAAAAGTTAATCCAGATATATTCTTCTCGTCTGTATTCCCTTTAACTTCAGATAGACAATAAAACTATATTTTTTTAATAGTAACATATTTTGCGCCTTCGATTCAGCTGAAATGACCTTACTCGAAAAATTATTTATAAGGATTTTTTTCTTATTCTAGTTTTCCTAAAAAAAAATAATTTCTCAACATTTAGACTGTTTTTACATGAAATTATTCTTCTTTTTAGAAATGTAATTTAATGTAGCTAAAACCCAATTTTTCTTTTTAAGGTTTTATGTATATATTTGTAAATAATTAGGATTAACGCAATTAGAATTTCTTTCAGAAGATGTACAAAGCTTTAAAACTGCGATAAAAAGCTTTAATATTTAAACATATCAAATTCGAAATTTCATTTAAAACCGGTTATTTGTCAAATAATCAAGTGTGTCTAAAACTAATCCTCTTTTTTAATGTTTTTGTTAAATTATGGTCAATGATAAATTCTGAAGTCATACAGATAAGAAACTAAACCCCTTTTATCGCTCAGAAAAACAATTGCAGTTGCTTTTTTTTATTTTTTATTGCTGTGATATTTCCGAAAATATCAAAAAATTGTAATCAATCGATGAAACAGAATTTCATTAAAAATCTAAATTTAAATATTTTATGGCATTTTAAGATTAAACCAAGAGCGTTTGTGTCGTTTGTTTCCATTTCGGGCCAAAATTGCAAAATTCGAGTTTTAGTTTTGAAAAAAGATAGGCGGATCTTTAAAAGAATTTTAACAAGTGTTGTTACCTAATTCACTTGTACTTTCAGTAACAAACAATCCTATACTTAAAAATGTTGTTTTAAGCTCCACATGTGTAGGCTTTATTCTAAGCAAATCGTAAAAAGCGTTCCACTTTCTGTTTCGAATCGACTTGTTTCCGTTTTAGAAATTTGACTGCAGCTTTCTTACTGAGGTGGAAACTAATCCTAACAAGCCCCTCGAATGAATAATGCAAATTCTCCTGGAAGTGTCATACTTTTATCCTCATTTATAACAACTTCAATTATACAATTAAAATTTCCAACACCATATAACTGAAAAAGGTGGTTGGAAATTTTAATGATTATTTTTATAAACATTTTTTAGCAAGAGTTAAACTTAAATCTACAGCTTTTATTTGCGAAACAAAAAATCGATTCATAGTGTTGTCAGTGTTTTTCTTGCATTCTAAATATTGCAACCACACAATAAAAATAAGGAATTCGACTACAATGAGAATTTCTACTTTCTTCTTTCTTATAAATAAAGTTATAGAGATAAAAAATTTAAAGAATAAATATTAAAGCTTTGGGAAGCAAGATTTGTCATATAAACTGCTAATATTTAAATGCATTTTAACAAAATAATAGATATTTATTACTAGATATAAACAAACCATTAAATGTTTATAGAGCTAAAAATATTCTTCAAGTTTTTTGCTTCACATGAGCTGGAATTGGTGAACAAACATAACTGATATCCAGAAAACCTTAGTTACAGTTATATACTTTAATTAGACCCATCTATGTTAAATATTAATGGTTGATGGTTTTAATCTTTAACTTAATTCATTATATTGATTCTATGGACGATTCAATAAGTTGGGTTCAACTCCAAAAGCATTAGAAACCGGAGTTTAATTTCCTGAGTGTTTTAAGGACAGGAAAAAGTCTGGTATGCCAATCTGACAATAATTTCCAAAATAAGACTGCAAGCAATATGTACGCGCTAAGTGAATGCTTTTTCAGACTGCCCCAATACTCATCCTATTCATGGGTATATTTCAAAACATCAGCTATAAATCCAGCTAGAAAGTTGGCAAACCTTGTAAATAAATGAAGCCTAAAAAATAAAAGGAACTACTTCCAGGATAAATTTGCACAAATCTTCATCCATTACACAATTAATTTTCCTGACCATTCTTACTTAACTTATTCTTTTTGGAGTTATTCATGATTATTGGAAAAATTAAAACTCATCACTTAGTTTAAATAAATTATTGAGCAAGTCATAGTCTGATGGTTAACTGGCAATCCCACATTGTACAAATTCTATAGTAGAAAAAGTGTTTCAAATAATTTTCTAAATAATCCTTATTTGTCTTCTTTAGCTAACAAGATTTTGTAGATAGAATTGACGAATCGAATTTACCAAACTTCGGCTGATTTAAAACTTGAGGTATTAAAAAATAATAATAATAATGAAAGAAAACATAAGAAGGAAGTGGTTAAAAATGGACAATTTTTAAGGAACACAATATTTGAATGGGACGGATTGCCATATTATATATATATGTTGTCTATTTCTCTTAAATAAATAAATTTCTTTTTTGGAATTATTTGATTCCAAAAAATCAGCATCATTAAGACACATTAAACCAGTATCAAGCCAAATAAAAAAGCTCTTGTAAATGTTGCGATTGAAAATCAATATTTCGTTGTTAAGGTTACATAGTCACGTGCTAAAACAAACAGCGGTAACTTATAGCTATCTTTTACTGTCTTAACTAAGTTATCTCAAGTAGTTGGTCAGACAATTGCAGATCATTTCAATGTTTTAAATGTGTTTTGAATGAAGGAATATCATGTCAACAGTCTTGCATGGACCAAGAGAAGGCCTACCTAATATATCACGTAAAAAAACATATCTTTTTTAATTAACATTAGTATTAAGCCTTCATTTCTTAAGCATTTATAACTAAAAACTATTACTTTTGAATAGTCAATCGAATCAATACGAGCTTCAATCAAGCTTCAATCTATAAGTAATAGATAAATTCACATACAAATCTATGCATAAATCTATTATTTATATAGTATTTGTAGAATTTAGTTGAGACTAGACATGAATTAATCTATTATCACCATTTTATATTATATGTGGTTTTTGAGATTTACGTCTGTTTTAGGTAATTAATTTTTATAAAATTTTTTTCGAAATTTTTTAAACTTAGGTTTCTGCATTTTATTAGTGTCAAATCACTAATCAAAAGTAATAAACTTAAATAGCAGTGATATTAATTGATAAATTGATATTTATTTTATAGTTTAAAATAGTTAAAGATTCCTAAATTTTTGTTATGTTTATTTACAGAAAGTCTGAATGTTTTTTTTTATGTTAAAGTATTTCTTTACTTGTCTAGAGGCAAGTAATCTTCTGAACCTAGGTATCAGTTTTAATGGTAAAGGTATTGATTCCAAGAAGGTGAGTTACTGATATATGCAATACCTAGTTGTGTTACCTATTTTTTAAATTTAGATTAATGTTATTTATCATTAAAAAAAATTTTTCATTGTTAATTTATCAGCAGTTGCATTTTTCATATGTAATAGGATTTCGACAGGTCAAAAGTTAAAAACCTTAACATATAAAATGTCAAAATGGCAATATAAATGTAATGTAGATTAGTTATTGTGAAGTTAGATTTTATTAAAAACATCTTAACGTTTTCATATACACATATTTTTTTCCTTTTTCGATGTTGTTAACAACTTATTTTATACGATATTTTAGCTCCACTTACAATTCCAAAATTTAATTGAATTTAGGCTATTATAATTCAGCAAGAAGATTGGGATAAAATAAAGGCCAGTGTAACTAAGTTCAATGCAGACAGTGAAAAGTTTGCTATTCAAGAGAAAGAAAGAGAGGAGTTGCATGCAAAGTCAAAGGATCTTGTAAAAACTTGGAGCAACACTATAAAGGTAAAATTTACAAAAATTTTTTCTGGTAATACTTGTTTTTGTGTGGAAATACTGAATTTATTTCATCATTAAAGTCAGAAAGTAAAAATATTTTTAAAATTTACATTTGTCAGGGTGGTTAAAAAGCATAACAAAAAAGAGCTTAGAATACTTTTACTCTCACTATTTCAA
Organism: Hydra viridissima; assembly: GCF_058129835.1. Lineage (NCBI taxonomy): Eukaryota > Metazoa > Cnidaria > Hydrozoa > Anthoathecata > Hydridae > Hydra > Hydra viridissima. The sequence goes on from NW_028324305.1 coordinate 7,226,499, forward strand.
ACTTCATATCTTTTAGCTGCATTATTCATTATTTTCAGTGGTTTAATCTGTCTCCTTTTCTGGTACTGATCATCATCTTATCTTATCTTAAAAAAATCTGAGAAAAACAATCTGAGCAGGGTTGATATTTATCATGTTAATACATTTTTGTAGTTCTTTGATCAGGGCTGCAAACATCTATCAAAACTTTGAAAAGCGAAAGTGTAATTAGCCTTTTGCTTAAGTATCATTAATGGGTGAAAAACATTTTAATAAAGAGTTATAGGAAGGTTTTTGTTACAGTCTTGCATATCTAAATAACTGTAGTAGGTAGAAGTCTATCTTTGAAACCTATGTTTTAGCCTTCTAACAAGCTTTCAAATGAACTTTAGTCACTAAGATGAACCATAAGTAATATAAACCATCTTCTTATAGTCAACTTCATTGATAGTCAGTGCACTTTGTTATTGCTAATATTGAAATTACAATTTAGTTAGTGAATGACCCTATTGATTGCATTTATTACATCTGCACAGACAATGTTTTTATGATAAAGTTTGAATTTTTTATGGCAATCAAAAAATTCTGAAGTTTGAGTTTATTACTTCTATCTATGGTATTATTTGCATCACCACTATTTAAATTTATTTGATCTTCTTAATCCCCTTCTTTGTTCAGATTAAACCCTTTTCTTCTAATTAAGTTTTGCATACATTTTAGTCTCTTAGTTTTTTTGTGACATCTAATGTTGGTTTTTTTTTTTTGAAATAGTGCTGATGTGTTAATGGGAGCAACCAAATGATCTAATAACACATCTTTAGGAACAACCAGAATGATGATTTTTTTTAAAAAATCTTTGATATGTTACCTTTGATTGCTATTTTAACTGGTCTACTGCTCCAAGGTTTCCTCTTAAGATTACAGTTTTTTCTTAGAATCTTAACCCAACAAAAAAAACCTTTACTTGCATCATATTGCTACAAAATATTCACTCATTTCCTTGTTAGATAAATAAGATTTGTTTTAATAAAATTTGTATAGCTCATCTTTAATGCTAACTTTTCAATTGTAAAATGAAACAACAAAAACAGATTTGATTTTTTTTTATTAAAATTTTGTAAAATAAAATTTTTAACAAAAAAAATTAACAGGGTTAAAAAATTACAATGCACAGCTAATTTAACTTTACAAACAATTTCTATTTGCAGCTAGTTAGTATTTTATTATGAGGAACAATCTGAAAAAGTTAAACATTTCTTCTTTTCCTACTTAAAATTAATTTTAAAATTATTTGTAAATGTTTTTTACTCATTTTTTGTTTTTTCTGTTAATAATATGTTAATAAAGAAACCATATTCTTTTTTCTGGACACTACTGACTTATTTTATTTAAGTAAAATATTTCAAACTATAAAATAAAAGAGAATATTAGTTCTATAGTATGAAGTAATATTTATTACTTAAAAAATATTTACAAAAGAAAATATTGTCTTTTTTTTTAATATTATTTAGAGTTAAAAAAAATTTCAATTTTGATTAGTCAGAGGTGAAGCCATTACAAAAGTATTATTTCATATTGGGTTTTTTTTTAATGCCTTTAACAACATCGTGTATATAACATAATATTTAATCTAGAACCCAATAAGAAGTTGTTCCTAAATCCATTAAATATTGCTCAATTGACTTAAAATGTTACTGACATTTTTTAACTTCATAAAATAGGAAATGAAACAGTCATTTTATTAAATTTTGCAGCAACAATAATTTTTTTATAAACAGGGTCAGCGTTTGAAAAAAATAGAAGAAAAGAAGCTGAGAGATGAACAGGAAGAGGTATTAAATGCTATTTAAACTTTGTTTATATTAAACTAAAAATTTTTGCAAGTTTTTTTTTTTTATATATTTACAGTATATTTTTGTATATTTACTGTAATAATAATTTTTTACCAGTAGTAAAGCACATTAATTTATGCTATATAACTTAAATGTTGGTTGAATGCAATAAGTTAAATCCAATTATCTATTCTTAGAAATAATTGTCTAGGTTTATGCTTAAAAAAGAGCCTAAATAAAGGTTTATAATAATGTAATCAATCTCTTACCTCATTTGGAATGGGTATAAAGATTTGAAGATTTGAGCTCCTAATTTGAAGAGAATTTAAAGATTTGAGTTCTGATGTTGCATTATATATTATTATTAGATATTGCAGTTATGCATTATTGTTAGATAGTTATGATGTTTGACTTAAATATTGTGTTAAAAGCTGCTCAAATGTTTTGTTTTTTTATGTTTTAATGTAGCATTAAAAGTTATCCAATTAAGTTTTAATTGTTAAATTTTTAGAGTCATAATTGAAAAAAATTGAAAAAATCATCTTTAAGAAAATAACACTAAACTGAATCAAAATTAAATATTCAAGAAAAAAGACAAGTGTTTTTATAATACAATTGGAAATGTTCTGGGATTGTTCCAAAAGCTTTAAAATTAAGTTTAGTAATAGTCAATTATAATCAAATTTTTTATTAAAGTAAGGCATTAGTAATCTAACATCATTCAAGCTTTTTTTAAATGCAGTGGCCAAATCCAAACAATATGATTTTTGGTACTGCATTAATAGCCTAGAACTATATATTTTTTTAAATTTAGAAACAATTTGCCAGAATAAATGTTAAATGGTTAGATAAAAACTTAATAGCTCAATTTTTAATGATACAAAATCTAACAATAAATCTGTGGCTGCTTTTTAGTGCTGCATTTAAATTGAATGTCCAAAATGTTTTATGTGCATAATTTATATACATTTTAAATACTGAAAAACACTGCAAGGTGCTATAGTAGTCAGATAAACTTATAAATGATATTATTTTTTTGCTGGTTAGTTTAAGAAACAACAGATAGATATTGAAGAGGAAAAATTTAAAGCTCAACAAAGGAAAGAAGCAATTGCTCAAGCTAAACAACAGCAATTTTTTCAAATAGATAGAGTGAAGAAATTTCATGTATGTTTTTTTTTATGGTTTATCATGAACTTATATTTGTTGCTTTTTCAATACTTTCACTATTAATAAGTGCTATTAGACAATTTTTTAAGGGAAGAGGAAAGAAGCAATTCCTAAATAGGTATAACACTTCACAAAAAATAAATGATTTATTTTGGGACAAAATTACAAATGAAAAATAGTTCCATTAAATTTAGATGGTTAGTTAGGCTTTCTTTTTCTAAAATTCAATTAGAAAAATTTATTATTCCAAAAAAATAGAAAATCTGACTTACAAACTTTAAATGTCTTGCTATTTAAACTAAATCCAAATCTGTTATATTGACTTATATAATACTATGTGTAGTATTATATAAGTCAATATAACAGATAATTTTAGTTCTGTCATATATATGCTATGTGTAGCCTTGTGTGATCTTTTTATCACACAAGGCTACACATAGTATTAAATATGATTGAACTAAAACACTTTTAAGACAGCTTAAAATACATAGTAAAGTTGAACAGGGTAAACTTACTTTTTAAAAAAAAAATCAAATAAGCTATATGAGTTTTTTTTTTTTTGCTTTATTTGCATTAAAAAAAAAAAATTAGTTTTACAACTTCTCAAAAATTGGACACATAAAAGCTAAAGTTTGCTTCATTTTTCTTAAAAGTTTTTTTTTAAATAAAAGATTAAATGCAAATATGCTTTTTCCACGCTCATTCATGTGATAATTTAGTTTTTGGTAAATAAACACCTGTAATATCATCTAAAACATCAATTTTTATTAGATTTTTAAAATGTTAAAGAATCAGTTTCATTTACTAAGTGTTTGTTTGTGTTTGGGATTAGGGAGCATTGTTGCTTACTGAAGTTTTAAAAGAACGTGATGCTCAAATAGAAATGAAACTGATTAAACAAGAATGGCAAAAAAAGAGAAATGAGCATGTATTAGAAATGGAAAAAAAGGTAAAATGATGTTTTTCATTTATTTCTAAGCATTATTTCATAAAATCTAAAAGATTTTTTTAGGGTACATCTGTATTTAATAGAACCTAGTTCAACAGTGATTTTTTTACTTTTGAGTCAGCAAAAGTTTAGAATAGAAAGATTTTATCTTTGTTAAGCTTTACTTTGTAGAGATTTTCAAAAAGAGTCAAAAAGTAATTTTTTTTTACAAATTGTACTAAAGTGAAACCATTAAATTTACAATGTGGGGCAACTGCCTCTTTGGTGCTCTGCAATAAATGTTACTAAATTCCCCTTTCTAGACAACTGCCCGCTCTGGAAAAGGTAATTAAAATATTCACAGTATTATTTTGTCAAGTAGAAGCATGTGTTTTAAATAAAATCTGTTTAGAGGTGGCTTGAACAGTTACTTTAACTTAAAGTGCTACAACACTGCCTATATACAGCACCTTTAAAACACTATTTCCTTTTATTATTATAGTAGTCTTAAAATGATTATGACATTAAAAATACAACACATTGTAAAAAAATATAGTTTGTCTTACAAGAGACAGCATTATATGATAACTTCTTTTTATAAATGTAATTTGCATTATCTTTGAAATTAATTGCCAAATTCTTTGTAATGATGTATTTAATCTATTTCACTTCAAACTTAAGAGTATTGAAGAAGCCATTAAAAAAGAAGAAAAACAAGCTGCTATTAGATTAAAAAGAGATCTTAGTATTGCTGAGTTTCAGCTACTCCAGTAAGAATTCTTAATTTACTTTATTAGACCTCATTAATAGTTTAGCAGTGTCTCATGTTATCATTTTAAATTTGTTTCTTTTAAATTTTTGTTTTTCAAAGAAAAACTTTAACCTAAATTAAATTTGTTAAAAAAAGGTAACTAAGTTTTCAAAAAATTCGACATTAAACTGTTTTTAAAATTTTTTCATTTTAGAATCAAAGACAAACAGGAGATTCTAAAACAAGAAAAAGAAAAGGGCTTAGAAGAACGAGGTACCCTGAAACAACAATATGATGAGTTTGAATCTACTAATCAAGCAAACAAGTTAGCCCAGTCTCAATTTAAAACTTTGTTATGTGATGAATATAAAAAAGAGATACTATTAAAAAAGGCAAGTGCAATCTTTGATATGTTGGCAAATAAACTTTCTTTGTGAATTTCTAAAATGGTTTTATGTAAGAGTTATGCAAATTTATTTGTCTCTATCTGCTTTAAAATTTCTTTAAATCAAAAAAAAAGAAATGTATCACAAATGTGTTTTTTTTTTTGAAGATGCAAGAGGAGCAGGAAAAATTAAGAAGCGAACTAGAAGATAAGAAGATTGAAAATTATGTCAAAGTTAAAAGGGTAAATCCTTTTTATTTATGGTTTTTAGTTTGCAATACTGCAGATGGAAAATCTAGGAAAGTGTCATCAGATTGATATTAAAAAAAGTTACACAAAAAACCTTTAAAATTCTGATGTCTGTATTTTTCTCATTAATTATATTCAAATTTAATCATTGAAAATCCTTAAATCTGCCCACAAAGGTCAATTTATAAATAAGAAATTTTAACACAATAGTTTAAATGGAAGCCTGCTTTTAGGATAAATTATCTGAAACTCTAAATGATTGTTATCTTTGCAGTAAGTAAAAACTTTTATTTTAGTATTTGATAATGAATTTAACTAAAGTATCTTGTTCAAAGTTTTTAAGGTGCTAATGCCATTAATGGCAAGAATGGCATGCCACTTTAAATTTTCTTGTCAAACATATTTTAAGGGGTCAATACTCTAACATACTCCCCTCTCTCGTTGCCCCCACTCCTGATATGAATAAAAGGATGATCAATTATTGAAGGGTATGTCAATATATTTTTTAGAAAATTTCAAGCATTGGAAGGAAGAAAGAACAAGATTTACTTGCGTAAATTTTATTCAAAATAATTTTGTATATCTATTTTATAACTTAAAAAATGTTATTCAATTAAGTTTACATATCCCAACACTGTTAAACTCTTAAAAAGGTTCTGCTTTATTCTAGTTCTGGTTTTCCTTCTCTAATCTTTTTTATTATTCAATTAAACATTCTTAATCAACTTTTAACTAAAGTTAACTTTATATTGAGACAATGAGACAGAAAGAGTTCATATCATGTGTAACTTATCATAGTTCCATAATGTAATATGTAAAAAAAATATGGATTTTCTACTTTTATTGCAATTTTCTCATTTCCAGAACTTACCTATTGGTAATTATTTTTGAGATTTTATTTTAGTGCAAATGAGAAGAGCAGAGAAAAAATGAATATTAAACTGCAAGAAATTATGAGGCAAAGAGTTGACAATGAAGATATGAGATTTCTTCGTGCTGTTAAAGAACAAGAGCAGCAGAGACTGGCAAGAAAAATTTATGATAATTACATCTTTAAGAAAATAACATTAAATCTAGCAAGATGTTATAAAATTTAAAAAATCTTTTAGGACTTTGTAAGTAAAGCATCATCAAAATATTCAAAACCCAGTTTTAAATGCATGCATTAAAGTTAAATTTTCAAGTTTAATTACTGCAAGGCACTACTATATTATTAAATTTTAAATTTTTAGGGTAATTTTAAGTTCAAACTCTTTGCTATGTATTTAGAGTGATGGGCAATGATGCTATTAGTAATTTCTTGGTTATGAAAATATTGCATTAATTATTAAGATGTAGTTTGAGCAGTTTGTGTGCGTAAAATATTATCTTTATTTTATCCATGTCTTTAACATTAAAGAATCCTTGGTAGATTTAAAATACCCAGCAATATTTGGTATGTGAAGTCTTGTGTTATAAATCCTTTACTTAATGCCTAGTGGTTTCATAAATTCATCTAGTAGTACGGTTAGCACTACTAGATGAATTTGAATTGAAAATATCAAATTATCAGAAATAAATATTTCAAGTACAATTGTTCTCTTAATACTGCAATGTTATATTCAATAACTGAGATTTTATTATATCTATCAACTTTTTTGGTCATTAGGAAAAAGAGTTAGAAAATGGAACCAAGAATAAAGAAATTGTTAAATCAATCAAACTTCATCGTGAACACGTGGTATAAATTGTTTGATTAAATTTAAGTTATTTTAAGCTTGATTTAATTTGGAGTATTATTCTTTATGATGAGTATCACTTTGGCTATAAAATTCATTTAACACCAGATTTCTCAGGTAATTTTAAATTTAAACTAAGTAATGTTCAGCACGAGAAAAAAAAATTCAAATCCTTTTTTCTTATCAGTGCACAATTCTAAATAGTATAATAGCTGCAATTGTTTTATAGCTTGCAGAAGCAAAAAAAAATTCCGAAGAAATTAAATCGAAAGACAAAAAGGAACTCCAACAGCGTATCGAAGAAGACTACAACGTGTGGTTTCGCAATTCTCTTACTGTTTTTTTTTTTACAAAAAAGTCTTTTTGCCATATTTTTTAAGTCTCTATCTTAAATTATTTTTTTTTAGTTCCATAATAGCATAGAATTGAGCAAGTTAAATCAACGAAGTAAATTATCCACTCTTCGGGGTTACCAGAAATGTCAAATGGTAGTTTCAGCGTTCATGCTTTCTAGTCCTCTTACGTTTTTTCAGTGTTTCTTATTTAATGAATTGAAATTTATTTATGAAATTTTTTACCTATTTTTTAACATGTTAAAGAATATATCGTATTTAACTTTAGCGGCTAAATTTATCGTCTTTTAGTAACCTTTGTTCTTTTCTATTTTCAACGTTTGCTTCTTTAAAATACTTCTAGACTGAAAAAGTTGCGAAACAGGCAAGTGAAAGTGAAAGTGACGAAAATTTAAAGATCGATAAAAAGTATAACGAGCTTCTTATTAACGAGGAAAAAGTATTTCAGGACTACGCACAAAAAGTCATTAAAGATGCCAAAAGTTCAGGCAGAAATCCCTTTATACTCATAAAAGCAGCTAATGAGGGATCTGGAGGAGGAAGAGGACCTAAGTTTGACGCTAGTTCTGGGCTAAGACCGAGTTACATTGTTGCTGATGCAACTGGTGTACAATTACCGCATTACTTAAAAGATGCTAATATTTATAATCATTCTTACGGACATGTAGGCATTTCTGGTAAACGCTTAGGGTTTACTTGGTAATTTTGGGGTTAACTTCAACTTTGACTTAGGAATTGTTTATTTTATGACTATAATTTTGTGTGATTTTATACCACTTATTTTCTAAACCTTGTAATAATATTTTTGTACTAAAAAATCTAAAAATTTCGCCCGAGTTTTTTTCTAGTTTTCTCTGTAGAAAGAATGGTCAAATTTTTTTCCTCTAAAAGAATCACAAAAGTTATTCTAGTTTAATTGAGTTACTTAAAAAGGAACACTTCTTAATGTTCATTGTAGAAATAATATGAATTGATCTTCCAGTCCGTTATTTGTGGGGGAAAGAGTGCTCAGTCGATTAGAGTAGGGGAGATGGGGGCGCATTGATCGCCGGGGCAGTATGATCTTTTGGCTTTTACTCGTTCATTTTTGCCTTACTAGAAGTGAGGTTGCAATTTAATTAACCATTATGCTTCCCTAATTGATTATTCGTAATATTTTTTCATAAGGTTATCAGCGTCAAAAAAAATAAAGAAAATATTGTTTTTCGTCATAAAAAGTGATTTTTTTAAATCGTACTATAATTCAAATATATTTTTATTTAGATGTCTGTATGGGTTAACAACAATTTTATTTTAAATTTGTAAGTGTTAGGTGTATAATATAATATATAATTTTTATTTGGCTGCAATTTATACAGTAGATATTGCTATCAATATGTTACCTATACCTATTGGGGTACATTGATCTTTGACTATGCGGGGCCCATTGATCGGAGGATCAAAGTGCCCCATAGAAGACGAAGTGCCCCATGTTTTTGTTTATAAGCAATAAACGAATGGAATTGTATTTATAATTTAAAAAAAAACTATATGTAAACAAACAATAGCTTTTAGCATTTCATTTTTTAAATCTACTTATGTTATAAGCTAGTAATAATAATACTATTATTTTATAATATCAAAAGAATAATATTTAACATAATAATTAAAAAATATTTAACATAATATTATTATGTTAAATATTAGCATTTATTAAAAACATATGTTTTTATTGATATATTTTTTTACAGATCTTAAAATGGTTAGAAATAGAATTAAAAAAACAAATAAAGTTGCTATACCAAGTGAAACAATGAAAGTAGCTGTTAATAAAATTTTAGAAGGAACACAACTGAATGTTGTAGCACATCAGTTTAACATAGATAGAATGACTTTAAAAAGATATTGTCGTAAAAAGAGGCTTAATCCAAATGAAGCTTTCAAGCCTAACTACAACAATAGACAAGTTTTTACAGCAGAAGATGAAAAAAGTTTATCAAGTTATTTACTAATTGCATCAAAAATGAACTATGGCCTTTCAACTAGGTCAACGCGATTATTGGCATATGAATTTGCTTTAAAAAACAATAAGATATGCCCATCATCATGGATCAAAAATAAAATTGCAGGCATTGATTGGTTGCAAGGTTTTATGAAAAGACAACCAGAGTTGTCTCTACGAACACCTGAAGCAACGAGCTTCGCTCGATCAACAGCTTTTAACAAACACACTGTAAGAGAGTTTTTTCAAAATCTTAAAACGGTAAGAAATCGATATAAATATAATCCTAACTGTATATATAATGTTGATGAAACTGGTTTAACAACCGTTCAAAAGCCGGTAAAGGTTTTAGCTGGTAGAGGAAGCAAACAAGTTGGAAGAATCACATCTGCAGAACGAGGAACATTGGTAACTGCATGTTGTGCCTCTAATGCTATTGGAAATTCCATTCCTCCATTATTTATTTTTCCTAGGGTAAAGTTTCATGATTACATGATTAAGGAAGGACCTCCTGGATGTGTGGGATTTGCAAATCCTTCTGGTTGGATGAACTCAGAAATTTTCATAGAATGGATTAAACATTTTGTTAAATATTCAAACTGTTCTCAGGAATCTCCAGTTTTGTTACTTCTCGACAGTCATGAAAGTCATATTTCTGTTAAAGGCTTGGAGCTTGCAATTCAACACGGAATTACAATGATAAGTTTTCCTCCCCATTTTAGCCATAAATTGCAGCCATTAGATAGAACTGTTTTCGGACCATTGAAACGGTTTTACAATTCTGCATGTGATAATTGGATGGTTTCAAACCCAAGACCAATGACCATTTATGATATTGTTTCAATAGTTCGAGAACCGTATACAAAAGCTTTCTCACCATCTAATATACAGACAGGATTTAGAGTAGCTGGCATTGAGCCATTCAATTCTGAAATTTTCAAAGATGACGAATATTTACCATCATCAGTTACAGATAGAGCTGCTCCAGATACAGTTACTATCACTCCTGTCAACAACATGGAATCTGAAATGATACCAGCACATGTTAATCACATAGAGTCTGAAATAACTATAGTAAATATTGAAACAAGTATTTTAAACAAAGTGTCAACAAGTGTTGCTTCTATAATCTCACCTGAGGTTTTAAAACCTTACCCAAAAGCATCTGCCAGAAAAAAAAAATGTTAAAAGTAGGCAGTTAAAAACAAGGATCTTGACTGATACTCCTGTCAGAAATGAAATTCGTTTGTCAAAAGAAAAGAAAATTTTGAAGCAAACCAAAAATCAACAAAAAGTCTCCACAAAAGATAAGAAAGAAACTAAGAATTACTTGCTTAGGAATAAAAAACAATGTAAACCAAAAGCTGCTTCACAACTTGACTTTCACAAATGATGAAATATTCTTAATCAAAATATTGTACTTTTAACAAGTTTTGTAAACTTAAAAGTTGTATTCTTATTTCAGTCTTTATATTTCAGTTCTTATAAATTTCAAGTTGTTGTAAAGTTTTAAACGTATATAAAGCGGGTAGCTTATAGCTGCTGTGATTTATACATTTTTTAATTAAAAATTAGACTAGTGGGTTTAACTGCTATATTTAAAAAATAATTAAAAAATTTAGATGTATTATATGTTATACAATATTACCCTTTGACTAAATTATTTACAAGATTTAGTTATAGAAGTGTTAAACGTTTAGATAATATTACGCATATAAGATCAATGTGCCCCAAGTCGGAGATCATAGTACCCCATAGTTTGGGGTACATTGATCTTTTGAGAGGGTTGTTTAAAAGTTAAAATTATTCATGTTTATCATTTTTTTAAATCAAAATATTTATATATTCCAAAAGCCAGATAGTTCTACATGTGTTTCGTAGTTAATAAGTTTTTACATCTCTTTCAGGTTCTGCGCAATTTTCAAAACACTGCTACGGCGATCAATGCGCCCCCATCTCCCCTACACAGTAAATCAGAATGTGTTCGCAATTGCACCCATATTTTGTTGTCACATCGGCGACAAAATATAGGTCACCTCTTGGTTTATCGTCATTTTAACTTAAAAGTACGGGTAAATAAAAAATTATATTTCTGCATTTTTGTGGATATTAAGTAAATTTTTGATCTAATAAATCAACTTGCATAAACAATCAAACTCTATATACAATCAAATTAATATTGTTGTTGTTATAATTATTATTGTTTTGAAATTATTTTAAAAAAACGGGTCAGTAGTACAAAAAATAATTGTTTAAAACATGTTATATACATTATACTTAAGCTATGTACACTTGTTTTATAAAATAATGAACAAATAAATTTTTTATTTATTTTCAAAATATATAGGGTAAGGTTGCTAATATTGTACCGATGCCTATATTGTACTTTTAACATAACTTGTTATTTTTACAACCCACAAGAAATTTTTTAACTTATTTTTTATCTTTGCTGAATGAAATTAAGTAGTCAACTGTTTTTTTTTGTCATCCAACTGCATTAAGGCCAGAGTAAGCTCTTGTTGGTTTGTTATTGGAGATTTCTTATTTTAGGTTTTTATGGCTGAGTGTATTTCACTAAAAAAAAGCAGAAGATATGATTTGTTCAGTGTATTTATGTTAAAGCATAATCTATCTAAATTCAAAATAAATACCTAGAATATAAAATATTTTATTTTTAGTTGTCAAATTTTTTACTTAACTGTATCTCAGATTAGTTGCGTAAATTGTACCTCAAGGCATGTCCTGAATTGTACCGACGCAACCATTCTGACCGCTAAAAAACGCGTGTAAAGTTTAACAAATTCGTTTTGAGATTCCAATTAGAAAAATATTCATATTTACAATACGAACTTCACCACTTAAACAAAAAAAGAAAAATTTCAGTAATACTCTTGTATTGACAAGCAGTCCTTAAAATGATGCACTCTCTAGTTCAGTTTTACCAATATGTCAAGGCTGGTGTCATGTTGGCTGTGCAGGTGTTAATCAAAAACAGACAAAAAAACTTTTGAAAAAACAAACAAAGAAACTTTTGTCAAAAATATTGTTTTTATGTATTTTATTTTACAATATTTAGTGTGGTTGTTTTTAAAACAGATATAGTATATATTGTTTTACATTATTTAGCATAACTATCTTTAATACCTACCTTCCTCCTCTATTCTAATCTTAGCTAACCCATTGGTAAACATACAATTTAAATAAAAATTGTGCCATATGTGGTGATACCTGTTTTCGGCATTTTCCAGAAGAAAAAAATTCAAGTTGCATAGAGTTTGTTAAATAAAAAACTTCATTTCATTATATTATGGGGAGTTAGTGTTATGTTATATCAGAATATTTCCAATGGCTGATTTTATAAAAACCATTCCTTTTAATCAGTTCTTTAAGTCCCTTAAATCTAAAATCATAAAATATTTGCAAAGCTGTAAAGTAATTGAAATCAAGAAAGTGGTACAATATTGGATTACAATGGTACAATTAAGGATCTAGTTTCCTTAATTGTACTCTTAGCGCTATTTTTTTCATTTGATTCTTCGAGACTTAACACTTTTTAAATTTTGAGCTTTTTTAACGTCTTTATAACAAACAATCCCTAAATTATGAAATCCAATTGAAAATCCATGTTTTCACTCAGTAGGTTACCTACATTTTTTAGTTTTGTCTTAGGGGGTACAATATTGGCAACCTTACCCTATTTCAATATTTAGTTGTTTCTTCTTTCGTTTTAATTACTTCTATTAGACGTTTCGGCAATTATTCCATTGACATTTAATTTAATTATTATAAATATTAAACCATGATTTATAAACAGCTTTTTTTTAAATCTCTTTTTTTAAAACGATTAATCACCTTTTTTTTTTTTTTTTTACCTAAACAAGTGTATAAAATTTTTTTTAAAAAAAATTCTTCTTGACTTAATTATACTCCATTGGATTTGGACCGGCTTTTCTAAAACGTTCATCTTTATAAAAAAAATTTGAGTTTTTTTAGTGGTGTATTTCGATCATCGTCTTGTTTAAACAAAAAAATTGCTTCCTAATCTCAGTTTTTTATTTATCTTAGTTTTTTAGTAAGAGGTTTTAAAATTCGATCAAATATACAAATTAGCAAACATGGTTTGATCAATAAATTATGATTTATCAACACCATGCTGTTCCATACAACTCTAAACCACCATGTTTAACTGTTCCTCTCATGTAACTTAAATAGAAAGCTTCTCTTCTCTTTCGTCAAACTCTGCGCTCTATGTTTTTTTTTTTTTTTTTTTTTGCAAAATTCAATCGTTTATACGATTTTTTTGTTAAAAATGGTTTCTTACTCGCTGTACATCAGCTGAACCATGCTTTATGTAAAAAAATTCGATTTTATTACAAATTATCAGCAATGCGATTTTGTATAATTAATTTCTGTACAACAACAGTAAATTTTTTTTTTCATATTTCTGATGAAAAGTTGTAAACAAGAGATTGCTATGATAAATTTTTAAAATATTTTGTTGCAGTTATTTTAAACATTACTCTTGTCAAAAACTAATTTTAGTAGAATTAAAGTAGACAATTACTTTGTACAATTAAATTCTGTTCTGATTATAAGGTCTACACTATTAAAAATGCATTTATTTTAATATTATTAAATTATTGTATAGCTTGTCATGATTAGAATTGTTGGTAGGAAGTATCTAAGCTATGAAAGTTACACCTTAATGTAAATAGAGGTAAAAGCTAGTGTTCATAGGTGGTAAAAGTAAAAGATGTTTTAATGGAGATCATTAGATATGACACAAGCCACAACGTGCGAAGAATTTTCTTTAAAGAACAAAAGAATTTAATAAGAACTATTTGGTTAAATCTATTAAATATCGCTATGACTTGTCAAGAAAAAGAACCAAAACGTTAACTTATGATTTTAATTGTACGTAAGAACGGGACTAGTTGGCTGCAGGGGTAAGTTGACACATGATGTTTAACATTTACAGGGGTAAGTTAACACACAGAGTTTTTCACCAGAAATTTTCACAATTCACAACCTTCCTACTAAACTAATTCATTTTAATTCTAAACTAATCCCATTATTGTATCTGGGGCAATTCACGCGGTTGTGTTTTTTACTAATTTTTAACTTTTGTATTTTTTAATATACTTTCATTTTTAAAAAGCAATAGTATTAATTTGATGTAAACTCAAATAGATGTAAATGTTATTTGGCTCACTCAAACCTGTCAAGCTTTGTGTTTTTCAGTATCATTTTTTAGGAGATTTGTAGGCCATATTGTGAATAAAAAGCTGTTAGGATCAGTTGACACAATGTTCGCGGGGTTGGCAACATGTGTCAACTTATCTCTATTAACATTAGCCCTAAACTCATTAAAGATTTCAATTTATCTACTTTTTGGATATATCCAAGATATTATTAAATACTGCAGATCTGCAGATATACGAAATTATAAAAGAAAAACAGACAGGGCTATAACTCCTCAAAATGTTATAAAAAATACTATCGATGCTATTTTAATAGATGGAAGGTTTATTCGAAAGATAGCCATAGACTTTGATATTCCTTCAAGAAGCCTGTTTCGATACTGCGAAGAACAACAACAAGGCCAAACAACCACCAGGTACATAAGATCTAGACAGGTAAGCTTAAAATTAGTGTTGTTACGACTTTGAAATTATTCGACTGTCGACTAAATCGATTTTTGTATTTTTTAAAGCCGACTAAAATCGACTAATACATTTTTAAAATCGACTTAGTCGACTAAAAGTCGATTTAGTCGAAATACTTGAATAAAAAATTTTATTATACTCATATACTTTAATGTTGCTTGACAATTTACTTTTTAGATGGTATGAAACAAATAAAACTTTAAGAGAGTAAACAAAAAAACTAGGTGATATGTAATACTGTTATAATAATACATGGTGTTATAACAAGAGCATTATTTTTGTTCGATTTTAATTCTTCTAATCTACTAGATGAATTAAAATCGAGTTAACAAGCAAAATAAAACGGAAATTACAATCACAAAGTAAAGAAGAAAAAAAACAAAGATAGGCATTTTATATGTCTTGGCTCAACAAGACACATTTTTCAGCTAAATCTGGTTTAAGTCTATTTCGCCGTTCTGTGATGATTTCGGCAGCACTTGAAAATAACTCTTCTGAAGGCGTTGATGAAGCAGTTATGCAAAAAAGCATCTTCGCTACCTTTGACAAAACGGGAAATTGACCTAAATTATTTTTATAAAATGCAAGGGTACATAAATTTTCCGATAGTTTTATATTCATATTTAGATAATTGATGATTTCGCCGTCCACTGATAACAAATCTTTTGACGACACTGTTTCATCGCATAACAGTATTTTTCTTTTTTTGATGGAATTCCTTGACTAGATGACGACTTTTGGCTAGAAAACTGAAGACTTGTCGGTGTGAGCTGCAATTCATGGCTCAATTGAACAACTAAAGAATGAGCTTTTTTAATACAAGTAATTTTCGCTGTTTTGTTCGATATAAATTTAAAAGTACGAAATCGAGGATCTAAATATGTAGCTGCGTATAACTTTTCAATTTTGAGAAAATCTTCCCATCTTCGATTAAAATTTTCTTTGAGTTTAATGGCAAGATTCATAATTGTAGGATTATTTGATTCACTTTTAAAGTTAGCAAAATAATCAGTTAATTTATAAATGGCTGGTAATATAATTGAACAAGTGGTATATTGTGATCCGCTTAAAATTTTTGTAAAATCATATATTGGTTCTAATAAATCAATTAGCTCGCCAATGATTTCCAGTTCCCAGCTTTTTAACAACAATTCTTTATTATCTTTGTTCTCTGGTTTGATTAAAACGTCTTTGATTGAGTCACTAAGTTTAAAAACTGATTGCAGCATTAAAAAGGTCGAATTCCACCGAGTAGGTACGTCTTGTTTTAATTTGTTAATTGAACATTTATCTTCCGGATTGTCAATTTTCATTTTATTTAATTCAACACAATTAACTAGCTGAGCAGAAAGTTTATTACTATGTTTAAATAAGCCAACCAGTTTCCTGCATTTCTTTAAAATTATGAAAACGCAATCATTTTCTTCAGTTGATTGCTCATTCTCTTTTACAAAAACGTCTTTAACAACTAAATTTAATATGTGACAAAAACAAGGTATGTACAATTTATTCATTAGATCTTCTAGACAATGTTTGATATTCGCAGCAGTGTCACTACTTGTTGAAAGCGTTTTATCGTTTATTTTCCATTCATTTAGAATTAATTCAATTTGCTCCTTTAAATATAGACTAGTATGAGGTTTTGGGCAGCGCTTTAATGCAATGCGAATCGATTTCAAACAAAAATTTTGATCAACAAAATGTATAGTGGCGCCGATGTGTGAATGCGAGGCTTGTGATGTGCATCCATCTGTTGTTAGATGGCAAAATTCAGCTTCGTTTAAAAGATGCATAACCTTTATTTTAAATGATTCAAATTTAAGCGGCACTATTTCATACGAAAACCTTTGTCTAGTCGGCAATTTGTACTTGCTATCAAACGAATCTAGCATTTTGATAATATGCTTGTTGTCAACAATCGACAGCGGTTGGCCTGTTTGAAGAATAAAGTTACACATAGATTCTTCTAAATCTCTATATTTCTGCGAGCTTGAACAATATGAGTAAGAGTTTGCCAATGCAGCTTTGATAAATAGATGACCAGTAGTTGTACTTAGAAGTTTAGACTCTTTAATGTTAATTCGATGGTTACTATACAAATGATTTGCCATTAAGCTGGTATTTATATTGTACTTTAGCTCTTTGTTGCAAATTTCGTTTGTTAATGCATCTTTATATTTACACGTAGTTATTGTTGAGTCATTGTTTTTTATAAAATAATTCCAGACTTTACTTTTATGAAAACTATTATTCTACATTTTGTTTCGACCATATAAAGAGAATAAAAGTAAATAAAATTTATCGTAAAATTCAGTCAAAGGAATAGCATAAAATCTCTCAATCGTTCTCTGTCGTTTCGTCTCTCTTAAGTTTAGTCGCACGGCTTTTAAGTGCGTTCGTTGGGGAATTCCTTCGTGCGGAAATATTCTCCGAAGGGATTTATTTACCAATCATTATTATTAATAGTCCAAAAGGGGCTATACCAATCTTTAATAATGTCTAAAGGGAGTTAAACCAATCGTCGATAATGTCCATTGTGAAATACTGTCTACCGATCATTACGTAATGTATTGAATTTAATGAAATATAAGAATACTACTTGTAATTTTATTTGAATTTTAAAAATGTTAATTTTTAAAATTCTCTCTGTTTAAATTCAAATGAAATTATATAACCCGTACATTATCGATTTCAAACAAAAATTTTGATCAACAAAATGTATAGTGGCGCCGATGTGTGAATGCGAGGCTTGTGATGTGCATCCATCTGTTGTTAGATGGCAAAATTCAGCTTCGTTTAAAAGATGCATAACCTTTATTTTAAATGATTCAAATTTAAGCGGCACTATTTCATACGAAAACCTTTGTCTAGTCGGCAATTTGTACTTGCTATCAAACGAATCTAGCATTTTGATAATATGCTTGTTGTCAACAATCGACAGCGGTTGGCCTGTTTGAAGAATAAAGTTACACATAGATTCTTCTAAATCTCTATATTTCTGCGAGCTTGAACAATATGAGTAAGAGTTTGCCAATGCAGCTTATACATTCTTACATTATTTTATCTTATATATTATCTTATATATAAATGATACAGAGAGAATTTAAGAAATGTTAGTTTTTTTAAATTCTCTCTCTATCATTTTTCGCAACAATTAAAACAAATTAATAAACAGTTTAATTAAAAAAAAAAACAGTGGCGTAGCGAGGTGGAGATTGGGCCGCCAAAACCGTTATGAATAATATTCTTACGCATGGCTCTATTTTTATAAATAATTTCTTTTTTTAAGTTAAACTACTAATAAAGATATCTCTTTACTAATTGGTCAGCATCATAACAAAATTAAAGGTTAATAAAGTTATATCAAGTGAAAAAATCGAAATAAGGATTTTAAGATGATTACCCGACTAAATCGACTTTTAGTCGATTAGTAGGAAACCCATAGTCGATTAAATCGACTATTCGATTTTTCAAAGTCGACTAATTTCGACTTTCGACTAGTCGACTTTTAGTCGATTTAGTCGAAGTCGATAACAACACTACTTAAAATGCATACATGCATACATACATACATACATACATACATACATACATACATACATACATACATACATACATACATACATACATACATACATACATACATACATACATACATACATACATACATACATACATACATACATACATACATACATACATACATACATACATACATACATACATACATACATACATACATACATACATACATACATACATACATACATACATACATACATACATACATACATACATACATACATACATACATACATACATACATACATACATACATACATGCATACATGTGTTCGAGGGTTCACTATCCTGTTGAAATCTCTAATTTTTTGGGATTGTTTCTTCAGCATAAGATGAAAAATTATTTCAGCAGAATTAATGTTTCGGTTGATCTCTTCGGTTAACTTATCTTCGTGTGTAGAGAAAATTCCATAAATTATTCCACTTCCTCCGCTGTGTTTTAAATCATTCCACTTCCTCCGCTGTGTTTTAAATCATTCTACTTTCTCCGCTGTGTTTTGCAGTTGGAATTTGCTACCAAATCTCGTGCCAATAGGACGTCGTACAAGTTGTCTACAATCAGTTCCAAAAAAAATAAAAAATCTTAATCTTTTGGAGCGGGGTGATCGTGTTTTATCATTTCTCATTTTGCTGTTTCTACGAACTCAAAGACTCTAGAACACTGCCGAGGAAAATTCCGCTCGCCATTTTTATAAATTGGAATTTCGAATTAATTTTCAAATTGTTGAATCAATTGAAAAGTTGAAAAGAAATTTTAGTTCCTCACTTTTAAAAGCGTGATTCAACCAATAATATATATCAAGTAGATGTCTAACTTCACAAAAATTCCGTAAAGAAAAAGCGAAGCAAGTTTTTAAAGCTTTTAATGCCGGTAGCCGTTTTATTTAAACTGACAATACTTCATTTTTGTTTTGCTTTTATTTATAATTGCGTCATTTCAGACGGGCAAAACAAACCTGGCTGGCAAAAAATTTGCTTCACTGCGGAAGCGCGAGTTAGTTATCTAGTTAATATATATAATTGGATTCAACTTTCTAATCATCCACGTTTTCTTTTTTTGTTTTTAATAAGGAACTAGTTCTTGAAGCCCCAAAATTTTAAGGCATTATTTATTTTTATTTAGCACTAAGTTACTTTTCGATAAGAAACTTATTTTATTAAAAGTTCGAGGAATATTTCCAAATTTGTATTGTGTTCAGGAATAAATTTGAGGATTATATTACATTTAATGATGGAATTCAAACATGGGCGCCGGCAGGATTTTTTACAAGGGGGGGGGGGGGGTAAAAGAAAATTCAACAGTGATATTTCAAAAACTACATAAACGCATCAATTAATCAAGTCATTTTATTAGACCAGTGACAAAAGAAAATTAAAGAAAATGTAAAAAAAAAAACATAAGAATTAAATCATTGTTATTCAGTAAATAGAAATTGTAGTCGTCTGCGTTCACTGTCAAACTTATTTACAATTTGTTCCATAAATTCAGATTTTCTGGAGCGTATTTTTTCACGATGCACGCTCAGCATGCAAAGCCCAGACAAACGCTCATAATGCTAATGCTAAATTATACTTAATAATGCTAATTATATAATAATATAATGATTAGTTAAAAAACGTTAAATGATTTATTAAATACAAATCAAACATATTCCAAAAAACAAAACAAAAACTAAAATACAGCAGTTTAATGCAAATTAATCAAATTAAATATATATAATCATAGCAGCCGAGAGAAATTTTGGGCCCTGGGGAAGTTTTCTTAAGGGGCCCTCATTATGATCAATTACATACCCAGGGCTAAAAGAAGCGTGCTCTGGTCATTGAAAATTAAAAATTAAAGTTAATTAAATCTTTTAAAAGTCAAAACTATTTAAATCTTTTAAAAATTATTTTAAAAAATTATTTGTACACACACGGGGCCTCGGGAATCTTCCCCGCCCATTCCCCCTCCCCCCCCCTTTGGCGGCCATGTATATAATTATAATAATTAACATTTAGCTAGCAAAAAACACAAGGTAATAGTATTACTAAAATGAATATAACACAATAAATTGAAAAAAAAAATAAATAGAAATACAATACAAACAAGAAACATTTTGCCAACAAACAAAAAAACAACAGCATAAAAAAGTAAATGAAACTGACACATTAAAAGATAATTTAAAAAATTTGATCACTGCATCCAATTCTTTCTTCGTTAGTTCGAAGTTTATTTGTTTGAGTAAAAGAACTTTGTAATTGTAATTTGATTTCTTTTTTATTATTATTATTATTTCCTTTATTTTCTTTTTTTTTTCTTCTTCTCTTCTTTTTGGTTTCTATACTTCTCCTTTATCTATTATTATTTTTTCTATTTATTCCTTTTTTATTTTTCTATGATGTATTTCTATCATTTTTTTTTAAACTTTCATTCAAACATCTTTTTTTTAAAATATAAAATATGCCTTTATAAAAAAGCTTCCGCCATCGTGAAAGTTATTGCATTTGATAGTAATATTTCATTTAAACTGTAGTCATTTACATTACGGTGAGTAAACTATAAATGAGTTAAATTGGTGAGATATCGAAATAAAATCTTTTAACAGTTAAAAGAAATTATGTGAATATTAAAATTTGTTATTTTGCTTTTCCAGGGGGGGGGGGGCAACTGCCCCCACTTGCCCCTGCCTGCCGGTGTGGTAGGCAGGATTGACTTAACGGTAGCGCACACTGTATAGTAAGCCGTACCGGAAGGTAACAAACACTGTACAGTGCTCGCTGCCTAGGTACAAATCACTATACAGTAATTCCTACCGGCCAGGTATCAAACACTTAACTCAGGTATCATGTACTAACGGCAAAAAAAAAAAAATACTTATTGTTTAAACTTATTAATTTTTCATAACTTTTATAAGATTATATGATAACTATACTCTAAGAGTTTTTATAAAAGGATGTCCTTCATGGATTTGACTAAGAAGATTACCTTTCAGGGTTTACGTGGTCCTACTACCCTTGCCGACATGTAATTTGGGGGTTTTTTTTCAGAGTTTTCTTTTTCTTAAGTTGACTTCATTACGGTTAAGCAGTTTCATTTGCCTCATAAAGCAATTTGTATCAGATTACATGTTTCCAGTAGAAGAGGGTGGCCTGACCTGAGTAGCTAAATCAATTCAAATGTCTTATTGCTGTTTATAACCGCAATGTTGGTATAAATCTTTACAAATAAAATATACTTTTGAAAAGACCGCTTTTCACTCTTCTTGACCCCTGGAGTTGTTAGCCCCTCGCTTCTTGAATTTTTCTTTGCTTTAATAATTGCTTGCAGTGTGACTATTTTCATGAATATACTTTTGTGAGAATCCATGAGCGTAAAACTCGTTATATAAAGCATTACTTTAATTGACGCACAAAACTTATCTACATTTTTAATTTTTTCATTTAGTAAAATTTCTAGGTTCCTAGACACGCTTTTGGCCCCTAAAATTTCGTAGTTCCTTAACCACAATACCTGTCAATGGTAAAGGCAGGATTTTTGAAGATTACCAATCTGAGTTGAGGTTGGCTGTCTTCTAAAACTTCAATTTTAATAATTAACTAATTGGTAATCTGTGTTGCCATTTTAAATCAAAACAGGTGTTTTTAAAAAAAATGAGGTAAAAGAGTTCAAACAAAATGAGGGAAAGGAGGTCAACTAAAACGAGGGAAATGAAGTCAACCAACTGCATGACAAGAAATTGCTAATGTTTTCCTAAATCAAATAATTTTATTGTTAAAAAAACAAATCTAAACTATTAAAAATAAATAAAAAATTAAGAAATTTTCACTGAAAGTCTTTACAGAAAAAAGATAATTTCCATAGTATTTTAAATTAACCTCGCTAATTTCAATTTCTTGCTTGCTAAAACATTATCAAAACTTAAAAAGGGAGATAATAAACCTAATAATCTTAAAATAATCTTAAAACAAAGTCAATAAAAGATAGAAATATATACAATAGAAATATTCAACAAAAACACAACTTAATGAGAACAAAAATCAACCAACAGATATATCAGATATCTCATCACATGTTTTTTGAACCATTTCAATTTCAGATCTTTTCTTGAAAAGTTTCATGTTTGAACCATGATGCTTGGTACGAAGTGTTTCACCATTCTTTTGTTTTAACTGATAAAGTCCTTTATCAATAAATATTTCTATTACTTCATATGGGCCATCCCAAACACATTTTCCTTTATCACCCTTTCTATCAGCTCTTCTAAGATTATAAACAAAAACTTCATCGCCTATATTGAATTGGATTTGGTTTTTATGACGTTTTTCATAGTCCTTCTTTTGTCGCAATTGAGATTTCTTTATATTTTTTGCTACTTCATCATAAATTATATATTGAATGCTTTTAATTCGTTTTAAGTTTTCGTGCAAATCAGCCTGTTCCAAAATACCTTAAAATAAAAACTAAATGAGTTAAGTAAAATTTAATAAACTAAATTCATTCATTATTAAAATAAATACCTTCTTCTCTTTCTAAATCAACAGGTACATCATGAATTAAGCTTTGATCATCTTTTATGCAATGTATGGGTAAGACTGGCTCCCTTGCATACATAACTTGAAAGGGAGTGACACCTGTTGACTTATGGCGAGTTGTTCGAAATGCAAACAGTATGCCATCTAATGAACAAGGCCATTTTTCTTGCTCTCCATTCAGGACTTTAAGCATAGAACCCTGTATAGTTCTATTAGCTCTTTCAACCAGACCATTTGCTTGAGGATGGTAAGCAGAAGTAATACGTTGACAGGTTCCAGTAAGATTTAACAAATTTTCAGAAACTTTATTACAAAATTCTTGACCTTGATCATTAATTTGAATTGATGCACAACCATGACGACAAATGAGTTCATAAAGAAATCTGGATACCTCTTCAGCACTTTTGTTATAAATAGGCTTTGCTTCGATCCATTTTGAGAAGTAATCAACAACTACACAAATGCCAATGTAACCTTCTGGATTTTTAGGAAGACTACAGAGATCAACACCAATTTGATGCCATACTTTTGTTGGAACTGGTATTGGATGCAACTCTGGAGAGACTTTTTTCATTTTTGAATTTGATTTTTGACAAGATATACAAGTGGCAACATAATTTCTAACATCTTTATTCATATTAGGCCACCAATATCCTGAATCAATCAATTTCCATATTGTTTTATCCCTCCCTACATGTCCACCTATAGCCTTCGATTCAGTTGATGTACCTAACCCATCATGTGCTGCTTTTTTGTACTGATCACGAGATATTTGATCTTTGACGACAAATAAAGTCTCTGGACCAGAAGTAACTTTCATGATTTTTCTATATTTGTAATGTAACATACCATTAACAATTACAAACCTGTCACTTTGTTTTTTAAAGTTTGTTTTATTACCTATGTTTTCTCTTCCTTGTAAATGTTCAGGAAAAATTCCTGATAATAAATAATTCTCAATCTCACAAAAGTTTGGTTCTTTAATTATTTTTTCAGATAATTTTGAGTCATCGACCTCAGTTGAATTTATTTCTTCCATTTTATACTAAAATATAAGTGTTTATAGCACATACATGTCTATAACATATCCATGTCCATAACACATAAAATGTAAAATATAATTATGATAAATGTAGAATAAAATGTAAACAATATTGAAAGAAATAATTTAAAATGCTCCCATAATTATTTAATAGAACGTTATAGAATGATTATCACTTTAAAACAGCTATAAAATCTAGTATTTAATAATCTTAATTTGATCTAAAAAAGTTACTACACAAAAAAAAAGTTATAATTACTAAATTTCAAAAGTTTGATTTTAAAATTTTGTTTAAACTATACGGCTAGTGAACATATGTTTTTCGTATCTTTTTCCAAGTTTGATACTTTTTTTTATGACATTTACAAGACGAAAATAATATGTTAAGTGTTCGGTACCCATGTAGAGTGTTCGGCACCTAGGTAGGAATCACTTGTCAAGTGATCGGTGCCGTCAGGTAGGAGTTACTGTACAGTGATCCGTACCGGTTAAGTACTTCGTACCTCCTACACCGGCGCCCATGAATTCAAATAATTTTAGTTTACAACTGAAAAACATTTTATCTTATTTGTTGGCATATTATCAATTTTACAACTGCAAAACATTTTTATTTTATTTGTTGCCAGGTTTTCAAAGTGTATTTTATTTACTTTTTCTCTTTATTGATAATCTGAAACTTAAGAAACTCTTTAGAAGCTTTTAGTATTAGAGTTGTAAAAAATTACCCTTAAAATAAGAAATTTTATAGTGCTAGCTCATTTGCATGATTTCTTATGAAAAAAAAATGTGTATTGGTTTTTATGATAAAATTTATTAATGGCCAGCCAAAGGGAATGATCTTAAAATAGCCAGTTTATTTTTATAAAAAGTAATAAATTTTGTGTTGTTATTCAAATCAGCGATTCAATAATAAAATCAATAAAAACCAATCCATAAAAAAAATATAAAAGGAAGAGGTCCTACCGAGATTTGAACTCGGATCGCTGGATTCAAAGTCCAGAGTGCTAACCATTACACCATAGAACCACATTCCAATTTAAAATACATAATTATTAAAACTTTTATATACCACATGTAAATGTTTTTGATTTTTTAATATTCATAAAAAGTTAAAGGTTAAATCTAATAAAAGTAGAGCTTGACAAAAAATAAACAAATAAAAAGAGAGGGGTAAAAAAATGTTTAAAACAACATTCTAACGATTGTTTAGCTTTATTTAAAAATAAATTGAAAAAAGATATCTTTTCCTTGACTTCATAATTAAAATGTTTTAACTTAATTTTTTTATTTGTAAATTTAAATTTTATTTATAAATTAGTTTAATTCTTTTATTTTTTGAAATTTCGGAGAAGTTTCCTTGGCGAAAGAATTTTGCCTTTACTAAAATTTGCTCAAATTCATGGTTTGTGGATTTAGTCAACTAACTTAAAAGTCTTTTAATGAGGAAAAAGTTTAATAATAGTATGATTATATATATATATATATATATAAATATAAATATATATATATATATATATATATATATATATATATATATATATATATATATATATATATATATATATATATATAATGTATGTATATTAGGGGTAGTCAATTTGAGGAAATTTTCAAATCTAAAATACCATACACTCTAGATTTGGGGAAAATGTTAAAAAAACAACTCCCAAAAAATTTTAGCTTAACAGGTCCACTTTATCCTTACCCCCTAAGCACTTTTTAGGAAAAAAAATTCTCAAAAACCATCAAAAACAGCCGATTTTGCAGGTCCAGGGGGAAAGTTAAATGAAAAAAATTTGAAATTTTTTTTTTTTCTGGGATGTTTATTTTTACCTATATATTTTAGTAAAAATACAAGGTCTCGTAGTTTTTAAAACAAAAATTTTTTTTTTGTATTTAGATTTGAAAACTTTACAATTCTTGATAATAGTTTCATATTATTGGATTAAGTTTCAAAAGCAAAGAAATTCAGTTGTGTTTAAGTTCATTTTCACCCCTTTTCTTCCTCTCAAGTGAAGATAAGCTTTCTGCAAATTTACTTTTAGAAAGTTTATTTGAACGTCTTCCAGGTGTTCTGAAAGCACAACGAACTTTTTCAACAGTTAGCAATGTGTTATGTTTATCTTCCTCATTATTGTATCGGTGAATAAATTGCTGCATCATTCCAGCAGATCTTTCTGAATGATCATTTACTACAATTAAAGATTTGGCATTATTCTGAAAGCTTTCAAAAGCAGATTGAGTAAACCAAAACTCAGGGGAAAGCGAAAGCCAATCTTTTATCCTTTGTTCCTCTAATCCAATTCTATCAAACATTAGATATGAAAATTCATCAATCAAAAGAGCAAGTGAAAAAGGATGTTCACTAATTTCGTTTCCCATTTTTGTTTTATCTTTTATATCTATTTTTGATTTGTTTTTGGTATTGTACCATGATGAAATCGGCGTTTTAAAAGTTAAAATTGCTTTTGCAAGATTTGCTTTCTCTTCAAATGACATATTATCATCCAACAGAACAAGAGTAATCATTGTTGAATCTAAATACCAACTATGTTTGTAAAAAGAGTTTAAAATTGCATCGACAGCATCTGGTTTGGCACAAAGTTTTCAGTACTGTTGCATTTGGTGTATTGCTTTTATATCAAGAAAGGGAGCTCTAATAGCGTCATTAGCCTGTAAATACCATTTGGCATAAAAGCAAACTGTAAATTCACTTATTAGCCTGATTTATGTCTTGAGTTTATTGTTCTGGTTTACAAACTCAAGATGGCTGGAAAGAAGCTGTAGCTTTAGGTAGTAAAGTGCTTTGAATAAGAACCTAGCATGATGAACTGCTCCAGGTTTTCTTAGTGTTAATGAAGAAGAAGAAAGGTAAATTACGACGAGTTCTGCAAGCTCCTTTCTATCATCTCTGATAAAATCTTTATTTTCTTTTCCCTTTGTAATATATTCGTGGCAAAAGTTCAAAGACTCTTGCGCAGCTTTCTCAAGAATGGTTCCCCTTACTACTTTCCAATCAAACTTTATCAGTTCTGTTTGGTTGTAATTAAAATTTTGGTTGTAATTTTCAAAATTTGTTTTTAATTTCTTAAAGATGGGATTATCTGTTCCTTTGGAATGTTCATGTAATATTAAGACGACTACATTCTATATACGTTATGTATTTCATCCTCACGTTCATTCGCTTTTACAATTTAAATATCATTTCTTAATTCATTGTGCACAATGAATTATGCACAACGAGCCATATATAGTCATTGAACTACATATTCATTGTGCACAATGAATTACACAATGACGCAACTACAGTTCATCTGAAACAAAATTACAAAAATGAACCATTCTTAATTCACATACATGATGTCTGCATGCAATAAGTAAAAGATATTTGTCTATATTGTTGGATATTCTAATTAAAGAACCTTTCTTTAACCCAGTGTTACTTGCAGTTGTATCAAAACATATTCCTCCTACTTTGGATTCAAGGTTATACTCCTTAAGAATGTTCATAACACCATTGCACTGATCTTCACCAGAGGATGATGGTAAAGGAAGTACTCCAAGCAAGTGTGTCTCACCTTCAATATTTACGAGTACAGCTAGTCTGTCAGTTTTAATTTTTTTTCCTTTGTTTAGTTCAATTAATGTTTTGCCATCAAAATGCACTATGCATGGGTATGGGGATTCATTCAATGCTTGTTGAACATCTTCTTTTGATATCATGCATATATTATGATTTGCATGTTTCATTTTTCTAGCTGCTGTAGACTGGCTACATTTTAAATCTGTCAGATCAGCTCCTGATTGAGTTAGAATTGCACCTGTAACTTTATGTAAAACACTTGGAGAAATATCACTGATTGTAGCCATTAGAGCTACATTACCAGCAAAAACATCTATGGGAATTTCAGCAGTGACTTTTTGTTGTGAAGGTTTTCTTTTAAACCACTCTCCAGGATCAAAATCAGTATCACTCAAGGAGTCCTCACTAGTATTTTTATTATTCTCAACATTAGTTGTACCCTCTAATTCTTTACACCGTTGTTTCACTGACTGCTTTCTCTTTCTGCTACTCTCCATTGCCTAAAAATGTAAC
The DNA here is from genome assembly GCF_058129835.1 of Hydra viridissima. Classification (NCBI taxonomy): domain Eukaryota; kingdom Metazoa; phylum Cnidaria; class Hydrozoa; order Anthoathecata; family Hydridae; genus Hydra; species Hydra viridissima. The sequence goes on from NW_028324305.1 coordinate 7,254,746, forward strand.
AAAAAATTCTCTACTCATTAGTTTAATTTAATTATACGAGAGATTGAAATAGTGAGTGAACATCGTTTTTTTGGTTCAGCTATTTTTATTTTAAACCGTCTTAAGTGGCATGTAAATTGTAAGTAAGTTGGTTAGAAAGCCTAGCAATCTTTTGTTTTTTGGTTTAAAAGAAATACATACTATTTTTCTGTACTTCTTATCTTCTGATCCAAGCATAAGTCTTCTTTCCCCTTCTTGGTCCTCAAGAGACTCCAAATCCTCAAGCTTGTCTAAATCAGATCTTTTTTTGTCATTTTTTATTGTATTCCTAAGATCAGGAATGCCAGCCCAGAATATTTTGTTCAGGTAAACTTTAAAATCTTGTTGCTTTGCCAAATCTGCAGCGGATCCCCTTTTTTCATGCTTCTTAAGTTTTGAATATTCATTGTCCAGATTTGAAAGATTTTTCACTAGACTTTGATCATTTAGTATAAAAAATCCAGCTTTAATCCATGGCGCTTTTACCTTGGCCAAAATACAATCACATTTACTTTTTATTGCACATCTTTCAAAGTTTTTCTGAGGAGGACAAGCAAGAATAGTGGCTTTTTTTGATGTTCTTGGGAAAAATGATTGGTTGTAAGCTAAGTGCTGCAGTATTTCCATCCCTGTTGGAAGCTGACAGCTTTATTTAAAAAAAATAAGAAACAAAAAGTTTAGCTAAATTTTTTAGCTTAAGAGATTCTAAAACTAATTATTACCTTTAATGGCTGGCTTTGCTTTTTCGATAATGAATAGTTTTTTTTAGATCTTAGTGTTCTTTTACTTCCTACTTTCTGACCACACTCTTCTTCTTTATACATACTTAGATTAATCTATTTAACTTTTACTGACCTAAAAAATCAAACTTAAAATAATTATTGTAAAATAATTTACAACTATAACAAATGGAACCGTTCAATTGTTCTTTAAGCTACTAAAGCTGGGTCTCGTCAAATCTCCACCTTATAGAAATTACTAAATTTTATTGTAGATTTACATTATTAACTAAAAAAGTAAAAAATATTTATTTTGGATATATAGTTATAATCCTATGTCAGTAACAATACGGTAAGTATGTTATCAAATATTGTAATTTTTTCAAATCTAAATACAAAAACTTTTTTTTTAAAAAAGTTATAATATTGTAATTTTTTCAAATCTAAATACAAAAACTTTTTTTTTAAAAAAACTACGAGACCATGTATTTTTGCTAAAATATATAGGTAAAAATAAACATCCCAGAAAAAAAAAAATTTTTAATTTTTTTCATTTAACTTTCCCCCTGGACCTGCAAAATCGGCTGTTTTTGAGAATTTTTTTTCCTGAAAAGTGCTTAGGGGGTACAGATAGAGTGGACCTGTTGAGCTGAAATTTTTTGGGAGTTGTTTTTTTAACATTTGCCCCAAATCTAGAGTGTATGGTATTTTAGATTTGAAAATTTCCTCAAACTGACTACCCCTAATGTATATGTATATGTATTGTGTGTGTATGTATGTAAAATTTTATGTTTTTTCACCATGGGTTACACTTTCACTAATTTCTAAAGTTGGCCAACTTTCATGGGCTTGTTTTTTTTGTTTTTTTCAGATAAAAGAAGAGATGTTAAACCACCTTTGTATAAAAGACGGTTTTGGTATTTTGAATCATTGTAAAGATATACTATTTTGAACTTTAGACTGAAAATGCCATTTTTTGGGCAAATATTCTTCATTAAGGATATTTTAGTGGTACTTTTTCCTAAATAATTCAAGTTATAGTGGAGGACATTGGCTGAAATTTGCTACCTGACCATTTTTGAGGGTGGTGAATCCAAAAATAAAGAGAAAATAACCCATTTCAAAGTTGCAGAATGTTGCAAGTTTAAAAAGCGCTTACGCTGTGAAGCAATATCGAGACACTCGTTGGCGTCTTGTTAAAACGAGCAATGCCTAAATTGCAAAAAGAAGAAATTAAATCATGTAAAAGTTATTATTTTTTTTGTTGTAGCATTTACATTATCTAATCTGTATTTAAACTTTTAAATATATTTTTAACTTCAAAAAAGTAATTATTCTTATATTTTAGTGTCAGTAATGCTCGAATACAACGACCATAAGTTTAATTTGGACGCCCACCAGACGTCGTAATTCGTCCTAAAAGTGTCTAAAAAGGACGTCCGTGGACGTTTAATATGGATGGGCGAAGGGTGTTTCATTCGGAAGTCTACTGGACGCCCATTGGACGTACTAAATAGACGCCCTATGTCCAATTAGGACGTCCGCTGGACGTCGTTGGATGCCCAAATGCCAACTGTAATTACAGTACCACCAACACTTTCACATGGTGATTTGATATGGCTTGCTGCAAAGAACTTCCAGATGCAACTTACCAAAAAATCTTCAACATGGTGACATAAATTATGAAAATGTCTGTAGCTTTTATAGCTTTGTTGCTTTTTCCTGAACAGCCATCAGAAAAACAATGAATTTTTGTGATTATGAGACAAAGATTAGTCTTGATATAATCAATTGTTTGATGCATAACTTCATGGATAAATCCAACATCATGGTTTAAATCATCTGAGATTATTCAAAAAGAAGATGGCCCCAATTTCTCTTTCATGTAATAGATGACAATTGGTTGAAGGGAAGATTGTTTTTTGCTCCAATGGTAGCTTTGTATATCATCTTCTACTACAAAAGTGTAATTCTCTGCAAAATCTACCAGAACAATTGCCTCATCAGGACTAATTGTCTCTTTAAGATGCTTTGGATAGCTTGATTGTGACTTTGTGAATAAAAGTAATGAATAAAATTATTTTATCAAGCTTTTCACACAGAAGCTCAATGAATTCACTTGATTGAAGCTTCATTGTTAATAGGTCAATTCTATGTGTTGTTATTCACTGTTTGAAATCTACTGTTGATAGTTCATTTTTATCACTTTCACCATTTTTATATTGCTCTTCTGGATCCTCATCTTGTATCAGATACTGTTGTAAGAAATGTTGGGCAGCTTGTATGCTGGGACAACTGTTGCATCGGTGAAACATGCAAACTTTCGATTCTCTGCTGCAGACAGTCATTTCAATGATTTCATAGTAGGTATTTAATCTGAAACTGTAGTTTTCTTGCAACAAATCGATGAGATGACAACAATATTCTCTTCAAACAAAAACCTATGTAATGGAAATCTGAGGGGATGAGCGGAAAATTTTAATTTTTTGTTCTACTTTTACATAAAATTACCCTAATGCGTGAAACTTTAAGTAATGCTAAATAAACCTAGCTAATTATTTTGTTTGTATTATAAAAAAATATGAACTTAGAGCTAAAAAGCTCAACAAACAAAACAAAATCATAGTTTTTTAGCTACCTCAAGCCTTCTATAGGGCTCGAGGGGTCCCTTTAACACAGGATCCGATGCGGCCGCGTACTCGTATTCTTCCAAAACTATTTTCCTTCGCTTGCCTCCTTGCACCAAAAAAATGATCTTCACATTAAACTTATTAAGTCTTTTTAGATTTTTGAAGAAAGAAAATCATATTTCTAGTGTTCAAAACAAATTTAAATTCTTAGTTTAAATTTTTTTAATAAAATATAAATTTTTTAGAGAATGGCATATGGGTTCTATGGTGTAATGGTTAGCACTCTGGACTTTGAATCCAGCGATCCGAGTTCAAATCTCGGTAGGACCTTCGTATTTTCATTGTAAAACCTCAAAGTTTTTTGGTCCCAAAGTCTTAATGCTGGCATTTGGTTTTTTGGTTTTTAACAAATAATAACAATTAAAATAAAAATTAATGTAAAAGTTATTTAAAATAAATCTAATTTAAAATAATTTATATATTCAGACAAGCAAAGTTACAGGATTTCGAAAAAAAAATTGCGTTACCTCGCAAACCTTAGAGTTGTTTTATTTCAACCTTTAAGACATGAAGAGAGTTGCCTTTCGATTTAAACCAATTTAATTTGATTAAAACAAATTTTAACACACAATTTTAAGTACGAATATAAACATGTCATAACAAAAACCTGGCTGTTTTAAACGTATGAAGAGTTTTATTTTAATAAACTTTAGTAAATTTGATTTATATTAAAAAATTGATATAGAAATTTGTTCTTTATTCATTATTATTCGTTAAAATAAAAGGAAAAACCAAACACTAACGCTTGATAATGACTTTTTTCGTCTAAATAAAGTATCCACCTATAGTGGTTGTAAATGGGCTCACTCCACTTTAAATTTGGTCGCGATTGCTGATATACTGATCTCAAAGTATAACTGGATAGCGTATTGAATTGTCTTTTTCAAAAAAATTTGAAGCCAATGTTGGCCTCCTAAGATGGCGGCGATGGGAGCTCTTAGCGGTGTACATTTTATAAGGCTTTTTACAGAAATATGAAAGAAAATAATTAAACAAAGTTTTGAAAGAAAAACTTGACTATGAAATAAAGTTTTAAAAGTTTTAAAGAAATGAAATGATTTCCCAAAAAAATCAGACAATTAAAGAAGTTATTTAAATATTAAGGTACAAAATATTCGATATACTTTTTAAATGCAATTTACGACTAAATAATATTTATGCATAATTTATTTACATTTTAGTTCTTAGTTACCCAATGCAGTGTGGTAGCAGGTTGATAACATAACTGTATGGTAAGCGGCAGTGGTGTCTACTTACAATTTTGACAAATTTTATATTTTCATTTTTTGTAGCAAGATACCAGATATGTTCATGCTGCATGAGCTATTAGCTGAGTGTTGTGAGTATACACAACTCAGGGGTTCCTTCCTGGATTACTAATACATAAATTTAATTAAAGGATATAATATTTAATAAGAATATTAAATATTTAGGAAGTTGCATCCTTTCAAACCATTTCGCGAGGTTAGAATTATTTTGTTCTATCTCCAAATTTAAAAGTTGGGAGAAAGTTTTTGATTTTTCTAAAAGTAAAAATTATTTAAAATTTTAGCTTTAATTTTTAAAGAAATTATAACTTATGCTTTAAATAATTTATGTTTAAGCAAATTATTTAGAAAATCATAGAGAAATTTTAAATTTTGAGTGCCTGTTTTAGGTCTTTACTTATTTATTTCGCATATAAGAGGTTTCAAACAATTTTCTATATAATATTTGCTAGTAATGGTGTCTCCCTTTTCAACATAACCCAAATGAACAATACCTGTTGTTTTGAAGAAGATGTAGAACATGTTTTTTGGCTGAAACCTGTCGCATCTTACTATAGTTCTTGGACTTTCACCTTCATCGACCCAACTAGCGTTAGCCAACTTGTACCCAACTTGTCTCAAATAAAACCATGACTCATCCCCTGGAATAATATCACAGTCTCCATGGGCTGTTTCTGAAAAGGGCTAAATTTTCCTTACATGCCTCAACTCTATTCTTGCGATTTTGATCGGTTAACTCGTTGAGTATCCAACGTGATGTTAGTTTTCTTTTTTTAAGTGCGTTGTGAACGATTTCGTTGAATATAAAACGATTAATCGATGTCAGGGCTTCAATTATATCATGTGTTGCATGCGGATTTTCTTCAATAATGGCTCGCACAGGTTCAATATTCTCAGCTGTATACGTAGTTTGAGGCTGCCCTGAGCGAGAATCATCTTCGAGACTCTCTCTACCATCTTTAAATAAAGTAGCCAATTTGGCAATTGTACTATATTTTGGAGCTTGGTCACCACCCAGCAAGCACACAACGTTGAAACAACGTTGAAATAACGTTGATCGACGTTGATCAACGTTATTTCAACGTTGTTTCAACTTTGTGTGCTTGCTGGGCATGAACTAAAACCAGCTCATTGGTTATGGCTTGTGCTGAAACTTCAAGTAAAGCACGGGTTTTAGTATATGTTCGATATTCAAATTTTTCCATTTTTAAATTTTTTCTTTTAAACGTATATAATAAAATTTAAATAACTTTTTTAATAAACATTCAAAATATTTCAACAAGTGCTTAAAATGTTCATAATTAAACACAGTTTAAAATGATATGTAAACATTTAATTATTTCCTGTCTCATTGTATCTTTATAGATGAAGTTCTACGAACTTTCCTAACAACCTGAGTACAAAATATTACTTTTTAATATATGTTATTTTACTTACATATTAGTCTTTGTAATATTCCAAAGACAGAGGAGGTTTAATTAAACCAACCAAAAGTGTTGTTATTATATGCGAAGAAACTGAAAGATGTTTCCAAAGGTTGCTTGCCTCAATAAATGGCAACCCTCCAAATGAAATAGGAATTCAAAATGCCATTTCTAGTGCTGTTTTGAGATCAGTTGATTACTCAAAAATATTTAATGAACAAACTTCTCATATGTTTGACTGCTATAACTGATAACCATTTATTTGCACTGATTAAACTTTTTTCAGAAAACTATGCAAAAATACGTTTTTATCACCTGGGTAAAGAACAAAATGCCAAAATAACTGGAAAAAAGCTTAGGAAGCAATTAACAAAACTTATCATATTCAAAAACCAAGAAAAATATTTTTATGATATATATATATATATATATATATATATATGTATATATATATATAATAACTCTAGAAGGAACCTCTAAGTTGTGTGTAATCACAGCGCTCAGCTAATACACGGCGATCTTTCGTATATAGATTTTCCTAATATCCGTGGATCTAAAAATTACCGAATAGTGAAACAACTCCATGTAACCTATTTAAAATGTCATATACAATGCGAATTCACCTTACTTTGTAAACATAAACTTGTGCGTTATATAGTCAGAACGTTGTTATTTTGTTTTCAAAAAAAAATGTTGTTTTGACGAAACCATGCAAATAAAATTCACTTTTAAGATTATCGACGTTCGGGGGCATTTAAAAATACTCACGAAGGAACTAAGGAATTTCGATTTTTTTTTTGACAATTAGGAAAAATAAAACCTGTTTTATTAAGAAAAGTAGAAAGAGAAAGGTTTGTTATTTTTATTATGTAGAATTTACTATTTAAAAAATCAGTCTTACTTTAGAACTTTTAGCCAAATGCGTCACAAGATTCCAGGTCTGCAAAATTATTTTACTTTAAAGAAATTATCTGTATCTGTATGCGTATCTGTATTTTGTTTAAATAAATAACGAAATAATTTCTTTCTGTATTTTGTTTCGTTTTATAAAACTTGGTGTTCTTACTTTTTCTTTCTTTATTTGAAGTAAATTTTTGATATCTCAAATCGTAAACGAAGTTTACAAAAATTAAGTTATTTTCTATAATTTCAAAGTAAGTGAAGAGAAAATAAGGTTATGGTTCTTCGAGCTGTAATAGTATAATTGGAATTAATTAACTATTAGTAATTAATAGTTCTTCTTATTTAGATGAAAAAGTTATAATGGGATAGTGTAGTGAATATTGGAGTATCTGTTGAAGAATTTTATTCAGGGTCTTATAAATGCAATAAAGGCTGCAGTGAACTCCAGAAAATTATAACTGAAAGTGATCAGTTTGATTGTTTTTGCAATGTTTTAGAGTCAGGAAATGGTCAGCCAATGTTTGAATGCGTTTTAAAAAATGGTGAAGATAAAATTGGTATGTCTTTGTCTCTGAATCTGAGGAGTTATGGATTAAAAAACTTCCAAATGCAAACTTTGTGTTTACAGATTATAAGTGAATTTGTGCTCAGCACTAGCCTAAAGATGCAGAATTAAAAAAAGTCAAAGGTGGTAGTTTTGTTCCAGTGCATCCTCCATCAGTCTTTAAAGGTATACCAGTGTCTTGTATTCCAATAGTGTCTAGAAAACAAGATGTCACTGGGTTAATGTACTCTGAAAGAAATAGTTTACCAGATGAGTTCGAAAACTTCAAAAAAATGGACGCTATTCAATTTAATTCAATTTTAAAAAATTTGAAGTAAATCATAAATAACCATGAAGAAAAATTTTATTTTGTTGAAAAAGAAAAAAATATATCTTTAATATCATATAAACATTGTGGACCAGTACCTAAGTTTTCAATATATATAACTTTAGAAGATTCCGAACATATTTTTTTTCTTTTTTAAACAAAGGAATTATTAAATATTATTCTCAAATGGAGAATGCTGTTAGTTATGTTATTAATAATGAAACAGATTCTAAGCCAGCAAGTTATATTAGGCTTCAAGTCACCAAAACCAATTGAATGACAAAATTTTGGATCAGTTCTCAAAGTTTTTTGTGATGAAACAGTTGCAGCATTTCATGTAAAAATTCCTGAAGCTAAAGATACTGCACTTTTTATTGAAACAGTTGTTAAGTGATGGCTTATTGTCAACAGCAAAGCAAAAGGTCTAGATATTAGTTTAAATGATATTCGAAGAAAGCCTATTACTTCAGTCAATGATTGGCAAATAGACTTCTTAGAGAACTATATTTCTTATTTTGCTGAAAATTTGAAATGGGTAAATTCAAAATTAAGAGAGAAAAGGTTAACAATGGATACTGCGAGTGCTTTGCAAAAAACTTCTAAAAGATTAGCAAGCTGTGCCAAGTATTTGTTGAATTGCAGTGTATCTTATGTATTGCTAGGACATATGCAATCAGATGCACTAGAAAAACAGTTTAGGAAATATTAGCAAGGGTCAGGTGGCACATATCTAATAACTGTACAAAATGTTATTCAAAAATTTAGAATCGACAAAATTGGAAAGTTGCTAGATTTTACAATATTTCCTCCTGCTCACCACCACTGTTATAACTGTGAAGTTGATGTGAAGTTTGATATGTCAATATGTGAAAATTGTGAGGTTCAGTTGCCAAATGAATGCAAACAAGGGCTTTTATATATTGCAGGTTTTATTGCTTATAAACTTCCAGAATTATATTCAATTTTAGAAGAAACAGACACTTTTGATATGTTTTAAAAATATATCAAAACATATATATATATATGTTAACTTTATTTTATTAAAATTAATGTGACTTTTTTAATTTATTTTAAAGTTGAAAGTTTTGCTTATTTTATTAAACATTCCTTCCCAAAATCTTCAGAGTGTTTTTTACAATAATTGTTTAAAAAAATGTTTGCCAAAATGCAGCAAACTTTTTTAACACTTCGAACAAGCAATTGAAATTTACTATTGCAGTTAATAAAAATGTCAATTAATCCTCTCTTGCACAGCAATAGTGAAATTTTATTCACAAGTGTCACTTCAAATATAAAAAAACATAAATAACAAAGTAGACTAAATTGTTAAAAGGTTCTCTTAGTCTTCCCCTGTTCAAAGAACTAATCTAAGTTCCATATTTTTAAAACATATCAAAAGTGTATATATATATATATATATATATATATATATATATATATATATATATATATATATATATATATATATATATATATATATATATATATATATATATATTATTTGTATTACAAGTGTTAAACAGCTAAAATAAACATATAGTTATAAAAATGAGATTTAGTCATTTTTAGCTAAATTCTTTAAATTTTTATTTCAATTAACGTAAAAAAAAATTCCTACAATATTTGCTTACGAAATTTAATCAAAATATTTTGTCCTAATAAAGCTCTTTATTTGTTTCTAAAGTTTGTTTACAAAAGCAAGGATAAAAAATAATTTTAACCGTAAAAGAGTCGGCCTTCGCTAATTTTACGGAAAATGCGCTGTCGCGGCCTGTTTAAGAAGGCCTTGAAATTACGGAAAGAAAAATCTTATAAAAATAAGATATCGCCGTGATAGTTCATGTAGCATTTATAATTTTGTAGTGCCTATCTGATAAACTAATGCCTAAAAAATATTTTATCTTAAAAATAAAATCAGCTGCCTATCATGCTGTTGTGTTATCAATCCTCTAGCACACCGCATTAGGTAGTTAAGAACTAAAAGGTACATAAATTATATAACAAATGCTAAAAATTTGATTTTTGAGATTTCTGCACAAGCAAACAAATACTCTTTCTTCACTATTATTGAACAAACTAAATTTAGGCAAATTAAAATTTGTACTTAGTTTTACTGAGAATTTTTATTTTATCATATTTATTCTAAAAAACGAAAAGCAGAAAGTTAATATAGAACAACTTTTTATAAGAATGTTATGTTAAGCTGGTTCCTACATAATCAAAAGTCGAAATTTTTTCAAAAATTGATTTTTTGGCAAATTAGATATTCTAATGTAAAATTTATCGCTCTTTCTCGTGGTATATACTTTTTTTTAAGTTTGTTTATGCTTTTTACAATATTTTTAATTTTATACAGGTAGGTATAGTTTTAGTGCCTAGCAACGGCTATAGCAACCGTTTTATTTTTTAAGTTAATGTCTTAAATATGTTTTAAAACTTTAAGTAGTACATCTCTTTTGCTATTCTAATGTTGCCTTATACGTCAAAGTTGGACATGTAAATAAACGAATAGGTTTTCGACTTAGGGCATTAGTACAAGAATATAAAAATACCTCTACACCATTAGGTAGAAAAGGAATATTGACAAACAATTCCATCAATTCAATAACAAATTATTATGGTATTGCCATTCGAAGAAGTCTAAAATTAAATTGCACTAACGATGAAAAAATTTACACAATGAAAAAGTGGATAGGTGCTATCCTTCATTATTGTACCAACTTTTCTAACTTAGATAAGCGCCACATGCTTTGTCCACCAGGAGAAGAATCGTGGTGTAGTTATAAGAAAAATAAACTTAAAAACACACAAAGAGAAAATTAATTTACCAGAGTGGATGTTTCCTATCTTGTCAAAGATTTTCCAAGATCTTTCGAATGATGATCTTCTTCGCAAGTGCATCCACGGGGAAACTCAAAATGCTAACGAGTCCCTGAATAATATTATCTGGATGAAATGTCCTGAGCAAGTCTTTGTAGAAAGGTCAATTCTACAGTTAGGAGTATATAGTGCTATTCTTCAATTCAACGAAGGTCAATTTAGACTTTTTTAAGTGTATGAAAAACTTGGAATACAGACCGGTGTCTGTTTTAATATTATATCTGAAAAAATGAACCGACGCAGCATCCAAAATTTACTTATTAAAACATCAGATAAGACAAAATCAAAAAGAAAAAAACTAAAAGCCATCAAGAAGGGTTTATTGGATAAAGACTTACATAAAGAGGGAGGAGAAACTTTTTTCAAATAAGTTTATTACTTGTAAGTTGTGGTTAGGGAACTAAGATCAGAGGCCTAGTAGCACATTTTTCGAAAATACAGTTGCTTTGAAGCATAACTTTTAGTAGAAACATGATCTTTTAATAAAAAAAACTCACGCACTAGATGCAGGTAGCACGAACAAGTATACCAAGTTTGAAAGTAAAATGAGCTTTTACTCATGAGTAATTGTGTTTCTAGTAAACTCAATTTTTAGGGGTTATTTTGACTATTATAGGCCTCTATGTGATCATCAATATATTATTTGTGTTCGAAAATTTTTTTTTTTTTTACACATTCTGTACCTACTTTTGAGAAAATTAATGCTTAATGAATAAAAAGTAACTTTTTTGATTACGTAGGAACCACCTTAAATAAAAAAATATTTATATTTGAAATTTATGTAAATATGTAATATTCCGTTATTTTTATGAAAAAAATCTTATTTTAAACAAAAAAACTAGATTTTATTAGAAACTTATATATTTATCAATATTTGAGCTTAAGAAATAAAACTTGATTATCATCAATTTCTTAATTTTCATATCACCATTCCTTAATTCCGCCGCCATCTTGGGAGGTCAAAACTGGCTTCAAAAGATTTTCCGTATACGCTATCCAGTTATATTTTGAGATAAGTGCTCTGATATTATTAAAGTATCAGCATTCCATTCAAATATGAATTTAAAATAAAAATGAAAATATTTATTTAAAATAAAAGTATCTTTCATCGACGAAGATGGGATTCGAACCCACGCGGGCAGAGCCCAATGGATTAGCAGTCCATCGCCTTAACCACTCGGCCACCTCGTCTACTGACACTTTATAATATGTTTAATATATTAACTTTAATAAGTACTACTGATTTTTTAGAAATAAGCGAATAAATAAATCTTTTAAGGTCTAATTTTTATTCTAACTGTTATATTTACAAGAACTAAATATCATTAATAATTTTTTAAACAATAATTTTCATTTTTAACGTATGCTTAATTAAATTTTAGGTTCGTCAAAATAACTTCCTATATTCTTTATAACAGCTGATCAGGTCTTCGGCATACGCTCAATCAATTTATGCGGTTTTTCAGGTTGTATTAGATTCCGTTTCACTTGCAATATGTGCTAAAGTTTTTTTTATAGAAGATAGCTGCTTTTCTCGCACATTTCTGCCAGGTTCTTCCCATAATAACTCTATCGGATAAGGATCTGATGATTGTGGTAGCCATTCCATCATTTTTAGTATTTGCTGGCTTTGAAGATCTTCTAAATAGCTTTAGCAGATTTTGCTAGTATGTTTCGGACAATTACTATGCATGAAAACATTCTGACTCGAAAATAATCTCTCTCCAGACGGCAGTACTTAATGTTCCAAAATTTCTTTAAAAAGTCTTTTTTTCCGAAAATCTTTATAAGTTTCTTTTGTCATTATTCCTTCAACAACGTTTTGAACCAAAAACTTTGAATTTGGACTCATTGTCCAAAGGACTTTTTTCCATAATTCAAATAACCAATTTTCATGTCTTTAAGCACAATAACTTTATAGCCTTTTTGTCTTATTAACTCGTCTTGATAATGGTTTACGAGCAGCTATACGCCCATACATGTCAAATTTCTTCATCCAATCCTTGACAGTGGAAGTGCTAATCTTAACATCGCTAAGTTAATTGTACGCAGATCTGATTTTTTTGGCGGTGTATCTTCTATTCGATATGAAAAGTTTTCTTATTTCTCTATCTTGAAATTTATTCTTTTTTTTAGGTCATCCAGCGCGTTTTTAACTTGTATTGGTAGCAGTCTCTTTGTGTTGTTGTAATGTCATCTGTACACAACATCTTGAAATTTTCATTTTTTTTGAAATTCAGACTTGTGATTTGATCTTTTGGACTTGAGATTTGAACCCTCTTTGTGGTAAACGAGAATTCTCTCGTTTACCACAAAGAGGGTTTCGTTTTTTATACCAACACTTTAATTATAAAAAATCAACTTTTTTCAAAATTTCAAAAAAAATCAAAATTTTTCTTAACACAAAAAGAAAGGTTCTTAAAAAGTTTATTAATTGTAATTGAAGTAAAGCCACTAACAATACTATTTTATCAAAGAAATATAGATTTGAACCAACTATGATTTTCTAATTGAATAATCAAATTCAAACATTTATTTTATAAATAAATAAGATAACTTGAGTATAATCTGATAGGTGCCTGTTGTTTATTAAAGTATGCTAAAATGGTCTAAACAATTACTGATATACTAGAATCAAGAACTAAAACATAAAATCAGAACAAAAACATAAAAACCCTCATTTAAGTCAAGAAAATAAACAATTTCAATATATTTTTATCTTAAAAAGATAAAACCATAACCTGCCTCTTTTTGTCGATAGTGTATATATATATATATATATTCTAAATATCAAATACTTCAGAATAGGGTTAGGACTATTGTAATTGTAATGAAAACAATAACAACAACAATAACTATTGTTATTGTATTAACTTAATTTAGAAACAATAATAATACTTGTGATTTACAACTATTGTAATTCTGTATTACAATAACAATAAATACTGTATTGCAATTAACCTTTATAAAACAATAACAATATCTGAAAAAAAATTGTATTGTAATGACCTAATACAATAACAATAAATATTGTATTGTAATCATAGCCACCGAGAGAAAATTCGGGCCCTGGGGAAGTTTTCTAAAGGGGCCCTCATTATGATCAATTATATACCCAGGACCAATAGAAGCGTTCTCTAGTCATTGAAAATTAAAAATGAAAGTTAATTAAATCTTTGAAAAGTCAAAACTATTTAAATTTTTTAAAAATGATTTTAAAAAAATTGTTTGTAGATACACGGGGCCCCGGGAATCTTCCCCGTCCACCCTCCCCTCTCGGCGGCCATGATTGTAATTCGTCTTTGTAATACAATAACAATATATTGTTATTGTAATAAAAAAAATTATTTTATTGTCAAAATTTAATAAATGTTTTAATAGTCCAGTTGCCGACTATATACCCTTGTACCCTTGAAATAGGGTACAACTAATATATAATGATTGATTCTATTTTACTGAAACATAATGGAAGGAGGAAGGAGTGCCAGAATGGTAAATTGGGCAACTTGAAATAGTAAGGCTATCATCAGACAGGCAATATTTTGCGGCCATTTAGAGCTTAGAAATACATAACAAGAAAGGTGATGCGAAATCTTAATATGTAAAAAATAAAATTTGCAATATATTGCAAATCCGTAAATAAAAAATAGCAAAAATAATAGTAAGTTCGTCAGAGATGAATATAAATACGTTAAAATACGTTAGCTTTTCTACTTTAGTTTAAAGTAATACACTACAATAGTTATTGTAATTGTTTTCATCAAAACAATACAATAACCATTGTAATTTTAATTCATTAAAACAAAGCAATACAAAAGTTCTCGAATTTTATTGTATTGTTAGAAAAAAAAAAGCAATACAATACTTATTGTGATTGTTTTTCATCACAGCAATACAATACCAAAATAAAATTTTATTATTGTTTCTGTAAATTACAATACAATATTATTGTATTGTGATGTGTAATTGTATTTAATTTTTACAATTACAATTACAATAGTCCTAACCCTACTTAAGAAGCGTGGGGAGATTTCTCCTAATTTTTTCAAAAGGATTTTTTGAAGCCTTTTTCTTAAAGTTTGTAAATTAAGCTAGTTGTTCTAGAAAATAATACTCCGAGAAAAAAAAAACCTCTGGTAAAAAAAAACCTTCATTAAGATAGGTTTAATCTAAAGCTTACGCAATACTGCTGATCATACCTTACAAATGCAGTTAAATCAATACATTGACTGTTTAAAGTCACCTATTTGGACTTTGGAAAATGCATATTGGCTAACCGCCTTAACACAAATAGGAGTTTTGTTTGATGCGAGTGTTTCCTTATTAATTCGAATTATTTATGAAAGTTTAATTAAATGAAAAATTTTGTTTTCTATAAAAGAACAAAAGCATTTTTGACCTCGACGTGATTTGAACACGCAACCTTCTGATCTGGAGTCAGACGCGCTACCGTTGCGCCACGAAGCCACATATCTGATTGGAAAGTTCGAGCTAATTTATTTCTAAAATATTAACCTTCACTTGACAGAAAAAGCTAAAAAAAATTCAATTTATAATAACTCCCTAAGTATTTCATTAATTGAGACTTATTGAAAATTATTCGAAAAGTCTATTTAGAAAATCGATGTCTGATGATCAAATTGATATCAAGTATCGGTTACTTACCTAAAATGTTTTTAACAACTAAAAATTTTTAAAGAAAAAAAAATGTTTCTGAAAACTTTTTAATCATAATATTTTCTGAATTTTGTTAAAGGATTTATTTTCACCTAAATGCTCTGTAACAAGAATGAAAGAAGCCTTTTTTTGAAATTGTAACATTTTGTATTCATGCACACTGTACACAATGAGTGGTTGGAACTCAATTTTCGGTTTATTACAAACTTATGATTAAGAGAATAAATAATCTTTCTGTGAAACAAATTACATTTAAAGATGTGTAAAGAATTGTTTTGAACGAATAGATTGTTTGGATTTCTAAGAATTACGGAAATTTGAATTAATGAAAGCGAAATTTCTTGTAGAAAAAGATGTTGACCGATATTAAAAAAAAAATGTTGACCAATATTAAAATTGAATAAGGTTTAACGTAAAAAATAAAAACGGGCCATTCTTTTTGCAATACCCGTTTTATTGACCGAGTTAATTCTTTAGATAGAATTCAGAAACAGATGCTAAAATTGAAAACCAAGTGTTTTCATTGCTGAATGTTATACCTATGCCTAAGATATTTATACATGTACCGTAGATGTTAGTATTTCAAAGTTAATTTTTAATAATCAACGTTTGTACCATAGTATGTATATAATTTGGTAAGGGTCTGCGTATCGTTTCAATTCCGTATTGTTATCATCCCGATACGATAGCGGAAAAAAAAAAGTGTTACCGGAATAATTACGACAAAAAATCGGTAAAAAAATTTTATTTGGTATTGTAGTTAGTTTAAATCTCGGTATATACCGAACTCTCGTCAATCCGATGACACTTTTCTTCCGCTATCAAATCGGAATGGTAACGATACAGAAATGAAACGATACGCAAACCCTTCAAATTTGGCACTAATCTGCTATCGCTGCTGAAATAGAGAAAATTTTATAATCGAATACCATGAAATTCCTCAATTAAATCTCTAAGTTTAAAAAAATTATATGCTATAGTAAGATTTACCATAGTACGAATAAAATATTGACAACGGAATTTTTTTATAGTTATAATAAAAATATTGACAATAATACTTTTTTTTTATTATGATCGTATTTATATGTCATTTGTGCAATGTAAGACGAGGTGGCCGAGTGGTTAAGGCGATGGACTGCTAATCCATTGGGCTCTGCCCGCGTGGGTTCGAATCCCATCTTCGTCGAAAATAAGCATTTTGTCATCAACTTTGAGTTTTTATACCTTCACACATTTATAATACTAACACTAACGTCTTGATTATACTGCATAATTTCTCTAATTTCTTTTATTGGAGATTATTAAAATATTCAAAATGAATAATGTTTTTATCCATTTTTTATTTTGATGTTGAATAAGACATTTTTACTTAAGATTATTTGTTGTATTGTGGTGCAGTAACACCATTTGACATGTGACAACTGACAATCGTCCCTTTTAATAATTTTGCTCTAAGATTATTTTCTAAAGTTCCTCTGCGTAGTTTTATCTGGATCCAAGCACATGCAAGTTGTATTTTTGATTCTAGAAGAAGATGTATTACTTTTAACATTTGCTTTAACGAAGCTAAACTTACTGATTTGAAAAACAAAACCTGATTCTTCGTAATATTTCGCAACTTATAGCACCTTTTCGTCTTTTTTTAT
Source organism: Hydra viridissima (assembly GCF_058129835.1). NCBI lineage: Eukaryota > Metazoa > Cnidaria > Hydrozoa > Anthoathecata > Hydridae > Hydra > Hydra viridissima. The sequence continues at coordinate 7,271,843 of NW_028324305.1, forward strand.
TTTATTTACCTTTAAAGAAATTTGTAAAACCGACTCGACTTCTTGGAATATTATAATAGAGAATAATTCAAAGTTTGATTTTTTTACCAGGATAATTCACCAGTTAGAGCTAGTTTAAAGATTTCTTACCCCCTGTTTTTCTTACCCTCTTTTTTTTTTTATACATCAATCACTAAATTAAATCACTTTTTATGCATCATAACCTTCTTTCATCTAATAAGGTCCGTAAACTCCTGTTCTATCTAATACTTTTTAACTTGATATTTTAACTATGAAACTTTCTAAATAAAAGTATGCCATAATAATCTATTTTTACATTGTAAAGATTATTTTTACATTGTAAAGATTATTAGATTTCGTTCTTAACAAATTTCATTTCAGAGAAAAAAAAATTGTTTCCTGACCGATCGTTATCGATAGGAAATTCATCAAACTTGAACAGCGTTGTCTTTAGTCAACTCGGTGCATTCTTCGACAAGTGGACTTCGCTGTTCTCTTCTGTATACCATGAGAAGGCTGAATACAAGCACTGTACTAAGTAGATTTACAAAGAAAAATGCCCATCCAACGGCAAAACTTCTTCCCCAGCTGTAACCATCTCGTATCATGAGCTGAAATTTTTCCGTGTAAATGCTCATCGCGACAAGCATACAGATACCTAAACATACAAACACTACCTACAGCAAGGAACATGACGCTTTTACTGCCTACACAAAAAGGTCACTGAAAAAAAAATCATCTGAAAAAATGTCATCTAAAAAAAATCTTTGTTTGCTCATGGTAATGAAATGAAAACTTTTTTGAGAAAAAAGATTCTTTTTATGGTTTCCATAAAAATATTGATTTTTTATTCTAAATTTGATAACTTGAAGCTTTTAATATTTATGCTTTTCAACAATTTGTTTAAATATTCAACAATTTTTTAACTATTTTTGTTTTTTTATTTCAATTTTATATTTTTTTAACAATTTTGTTATAAAGATAACCGAAGTGTAATAAAAAAATGTTAAAATCCTGTCCATTTATCCTGTCTATTTCACTATTTCACGAGTGTGCGGATCAGGTATTAATGCCCGCGCAACAAGCATTATCGTATGGGCATTACCTGTATCTACTCGTACACAAGTACGTAAAGGCATTGCCTGTACAATTTGTAATTTTCCCCGTATATACTTGATAGGTTTTAAGTGCATTTTCACTATACTCGTATATGCCCGTTAAAAAAAAAATTAGATAAAGTTAATAAAAATTAAAAAGTTAAAGAGAACTTCGAGATCCCAATGGGAGACGGAAATTCTCTCTGCGCAGTCAGAAACTCTCGATTTTTAATACAGTTATGAAGTTTTCAGCTCAGAGTTCAGAAAAACCCTCCCCATAATACAGTTATGAAGTTCTCAGAGTTCAGAAAAACCCTCCCCATAATACAGTTATGAAGCTCAGAGTTCAGAAAAACCCTCCCCATAACTATAGGTTATATGACTATAAATTGAGGAATTTTCAGAGTTCAACTCTTATTAAAGTTTTTGATTTATTCAACTACTTTGTGCTTATTCACCCATTCATCAATTCTGATAAAATAGTTGTATGTTTGTGTATATATGTGTGTCTGTGAGTACAAATATATTTAATTTGAATTACGACTGAAATATCGTATTAACTGGCATATACTGGCATCCTAAAGGTATTGGGTAAAAGGAACGAGCTTCGAGTAGAAGCTTTTTATACAAGTAATACTTGTATATGCCCGTAAAATTGTACGGGTATATACAAATACTTGCAAAAATTATGATAAGTACTGACAATATTGCCCGTACTTACCCGCTTATCGAACCCTTACACCTCGAGTATCATGCGACTATTTATTTTTAAGATAACTTTGCAGATACTTCAAAATACTTAAGAAATTAAACGTTTCAAAACTCACGATAAATTTACGAAATTAAACGTTTCAAAACTCACGATAAATTTTCACTTGCGATAATCTTTAACTAATATAATACTTAAATATTTATGTAGAAAAAAAAAAGAAAAAGAGTTTTGCAGCTAAATAATTCTGAATAATTATAAAAAATTTGTTTAAGGGGGTGATAACAATTTTAAAATTGAACTTAGGCACCGTCGATTTGGTTCGTAAAATCCGCGAAAAGTCAGTCCGACTCAATTTGCGAATTATGGCAGTCCGATCGTTAAATATTTTACAAATCATAATCCGAAAATTAATTTATAAACTACTAGAGAATTTTTGTTTTGCGGATTCTCTTTGTTATTCGGATTATTAATCCGAAAAATATTTACAAATCATTTTAATTTTAATTCGCTTAGCGAATTAAAGTTAAATTGATTTGTACGCGATTGATTATATCAATCGCGTTCCGTTCGCGTCACCATTAAATGGTGCGGTCCAAAAAAATTACATTTTTGTTATGACACGTCATAGAATAGTGGGTTTCTTTTATAATTTTCAATCAGTCAATCAATCAGATTTTCAAATCTTAACCTACAACGATTCGTTCAATAAGTCAACAAGTCTGCTATTCTTAACATACATCTATTGCGGTAAGCCATTATTATTTTATTTAATTTTAAAAGTTAAGAATTTTTCGAATTGAATTTTTGCGAAATTTTCTTTTTTTTAGTGTGTGTGGATAGAATTCCTTTGTGAATGAATTCTTTTTGCGGATTGCTACAAATTTAGTGGATTGGTCCGATAAAACTTGTCATATTTCTTTTATTTAAATAGAAATAGAAATAGAAATATAGAAAAAAACTAGTTTAAAAAATTGTTACTTTCATTTCAACATTTAAGGCAAATAACCTTTTAATAATTAGTTCTTTTATTGAAAACTTTATGCAGGCCTCTAAAATATAATTTTTCATTAAGACAAATATTTAAGTATTTAAATAATTAAGGAAAAATTTCAAATAACTTTTAAATAATTAGTTCTATTTTGGGAACTGTTTGCATACATCACGTTTTATTGAGGAAAACGTTAAGGAAATATTGATGCAAATATTTCAATAAAAGAATCTGTAAACCGATAATGTAATCCGATCCGTGTTTTTGGATTTTTAATCCGAAAAATAACCCGTATTAACAATCTGATCCGTTTTTGTGGATTTTAAATTCGATAAGTAATCCGAAATATGAGTCCGTCCGATCTTGCAAACTTAATCCAAAAAACAATCCAACTTGTTTCATTTTTATGTTGTTTTTTTTCTTTTCAGATGTTTCAGAAAGTGGGGAAAAACAAGACAAAATGTAAGGTCTGCGGCAAAACACACTTTATCAATGAAAGCACCACAAGTCCTTTAAGGAACCATTTGAAAAGACTCCACTTGAATTTATGTAAACAATTAGCAAGGAAAGGAAAAATCAACAATTCCAGACATTTTGATGAGCTTACCTCTAAAGACTCAGATTTTGAAAAAACAGAACAAAAACATTCCTCTCTTTTTTAAATTCATCCAGAAACAAGTAAAAAACATTTTCAATACAGACAGGTCAAATCTTGATTAAGTGGCCTTCATATCCGACGTGTAGACCACTGATCACGCCAATTTTTCTTTCATGATATTTACACTCCACTATATAGATTCAAATTTCCAATTAAAGCGCTTCTTGGTGGAAATGTCCTACTTCCCCAAACAACATACTGAGGACAATATTGCCAAGAAGCTCTTTGAGTCTAACAAACTTGAACTTGCTTTTAAAGTCAAAACCTGGATAAAGGTCGACGGTGCAGCTAATGTCCAAGCAGGTGTTATAAAATTAACTGGGGTTCAAAGTGCAATTTGGTGTGACTACCACCGTCTAAATCTAGTTGTCAGTGGTGCTGTCGATGATTAAAGATGTCCGAAGTGGTCAATTCTCAGCCACAAAATAACAAAATTAGTAAGTCACTTCAACCAGTCCTTTCAAAATGATTTTAGTTAATGCTGCCAAAGCTTTAAATGCCCCACAAGATAGAACTCTGATCTTCATCAAATGGAGTCTGTAATGGATCTTCTTCCGGCGATGCATTCTATAAAGAATCCGAACTCCACTGTTTCTGGAAGTTGAAAGTTGACAGATCAAACCAACAACCGAGGTGTCATCAGAGGTTGTTCACTGCTTCAATGAAAATCTAAACAAAAGATTCGATGGGGAATTGATGAATATTGAATTCTACGTTGCTCATTTTTAGACCCTAAAAGCAGGGGCATGTGCTTTGTTTGTTGAGGGGGCAAAACTTGAAGTAGTCAAAACTGCAGTAAAGAAAGTTACGGAAGAACTGTCAGAAAAAGAAATTTTGCTAGCCAAAGCACTCCTTCCCCTTCAATGTTGGATGATGTGGATGATGACAACTTTGATTTTACTAAACAACTGAGGAAGAAACTTTTTGGTGCAGATTAAATTAATCTTGGAGGCGAAACAAGCACCAAGAAAGCCATTTTAGCTAAAATTGAGGAGTATTTGAATGCAAATCCAGTTCCAGCAAATACAAATGTGCTGGAATTCTGGAAGCAGTATATTTACCCAATAATAACAAGGCTGGCCAGAAAAAACCTCTGTATACCTGCTGCATCACCAACATCTGAAAGTGTTTTCTCAACAGCAGGAAACATATACAACTCTATAAGAACCAATCTTTTAATTTCAAAGGTTGAGATATTGATATGTATGAAAGAAAACACGAAGCAACTCAGCAAAAAGGCATTGTGTGGTCAGGAAATGAATTTGGAAAATAATAAATCTTCAATCTGATTTTGACATCTTTTATTTTTTAACATAGAAATCATTTCGTTTCATCGTATATTTGAATATTAGAAATAAATAAAAAAGAATCTTATTTCAAAATCCGCATAAATTATTCTGAATCCACATAAATCCACAAAAATATCAGTTCGGATTCCAATTCAAAAAAAAAATTTCGGACTGCAATCCGTTCAGAAAGTATCGGACCAAATTATAATCCGAAAAAATTTATCAGTAATTAAATATAAGTTTTTCTATTGAATTCAAAGTTGCTATTAATTAGAAAAAACCCTTTACAATTGTTGAATCAATTACTCAGAACAAGGACATATTGATAGATGGAAGTTCAACCCATTGTTATAGATCAAAGGTGCCGCCAATTAGCCAAAAACTATGCGTGTTACCGTCGATTTTCTAAATTCATGATACAGATATTCCGACTTTTACCCGTCAAACTTACGTCAAAAAACCCCCTCAGTAAACCCATTATAATTATGCATTTACTGAAGCTTATGGTTATAAAAGACATAAAAAAATAATCAAGAATAGTTCACAAATCTGAAAAAGGTTGATTTGAGCTATGAACTTTGCTTAGTAAAAATTTAACTGTGTTTAAACTTTGACGTCTAAAACTAGGCTTTTGCAAAAAGGCTATGTATGGTTTACTAGAATGGATAGAATAAAGTCAAACAAATTTTCCTTTTTGAATTAAAATTGCTATGACATTGTTTAAAGGTCGAATAAGAGTTTTTCTTTTCACCCCACTCTCAGATTATGCTTCCCACTTTAAGGCTCAAATCAGAGAGTATTTTTTATTTTTGTCGGAAATGTGGAACTTATTTGCCTCGCTATTTTTGCTCTTGAATTTGTGATTTTTTTTTTCGTCCTAGTTATAAATTTTCTTATCTAAGATACCGCAATCGCATTTTGTCTAAAGGTATTATTACTAAAAGCATCTTAGCCCTTTCATGCGCTGGGTTGTTTTATAACAACAAATTAAACTAAGCTTCCCCAATGCAAATAGTGCGTTCTAACCGATTGAAAACAATATTTTATAAAGGAGAGTTGAAAGAAGCTGTAGAAAAAGTCTACTTTAACATTTCAAAGTACCACTATCATTTTGTAGATAATTTTTTATGGGTTATGTTAGTTATGGGAAAATAATTGGAGCATGAAAGGGTTGAAGTTCATAAAAAACTGTTGATTTTAGAAGTTGGAAAGAAATATTAAACATGTATTTTTAATGAGCATTTTTGATAAAGCCTTTTTAAACAGTCAGTCATGTAAAGCTACTTTAACTTATAATGATCTTATTATTTTTATTATTGTTGTTGTTACTAATAGTAACAGCATGATAATAAAAATAATAAGACCATTCCTTTCGTTGCATATTCTTGAGCCTTCTACAAGTGATGTACAGCCTTATTTTTAACCTTTTCTAGATATATCAAAAGAAGTAATCTTATATTCCTATCTATTATCTCATTACTGGAAAAACAACGAGTCTTCATGAGGAATATTTAAAACATTTATGTAGAAAGTGTGGATGCATAATAAAACAGGATAGCCACTATCAAATTAAACCTGTTGTTATCTTTAAACAAGAACTCTTAGTTTTTACAAGCTGGATATAACCTCAGACTATCAAAAAGTTCATCCTGAATATTTATGCAAATCATGTTACATGGTCTTATGCAGGTTAGATTTAAAATCAAAATAAGGCTTTGAAGTTGAGAGGATTGATAAATTCTTCACTTTTTCTGAACACACAGAAACCTGTTATGTATGTAACACACTCACAAGAGTTGGAGGAAATAAAAAAGTACATGCGATAAGTATTCATCAACAGTTAAAAGCATTTGCATCAAAACATGGTTTTGACTGTTACAATCAAAATAACAAAAACTATTTTGCAATAGTTAAAATCAGTAGTTATTGCCAATCAAATGGCATGTGGAGACTAATTGTTTTAAATCATGAAGTGCCATTATCCAATAATATTAACAAATCTCTTCCAGATCTACCAAATCTTCAATCTGCTTATATCATATTCTCCAACATTTCATTCATAAACATCTGTAAATGTAATAATGACTTCCACTATCTTCTTTTCTAATCAGAAGTAAATTTTCTGATTTTAAAAACTTCCAAGGCACATCAAATCAGGATGTTGGAATGATTGAAACGAAAGAAGGCAATACAGTTGAAAACTTTAAAGTTATTAGACATAAAGATTGTTCAATAATATGGTCAGAAGTCTGTTGTGATTTTAGTACCATCTACCATACAAACTTGCCTGTAATGAAATCCAGGTTAAAGAGTAAAGAAAGCCAATCATCTATTACCTTTAACTAGCCATTTTTTAACTGTGCACATTTTCTTACAACAGTATATGTAATAAACGTAATAAAGACAACTTGTATTCTTCTATATGGAACTTCAATAGTACATTACAACAATTTAAAGTTTTGAATCATTTCTAAAATCAAAATTAAGAATTATTGAAATACTTTCATAATCTAGAAGTGTTCAAAAATATAAAACAGCACCAGTTAAGACGTTAATTTCCACAACATGTGAGTATAAACACAACTTTAGTGCCAATGTAACATTTCTTTTCATGCTTTTTAAAATTCGATTCTCTAAAATATTTATTGTGACATTTCGGACAGGTAAATTTAGTTATTAAGCGTTCTTCTGTTTTTTTCAGCATTTTGGTTTCTTCTTCTGCAATCAGCTTCTCTGTAGGAATTGCTGGTGGTATGAGCTCCAATTCAAAATCCTCTGATAACAAGTCCTCTAACTCTTCAAGACCTATCTCAATAAAATCATCCACAACTATTTCAATTTCGTTATCAATATTTTCAAGCAAAAAAGAATAATCGTCTTGATTAATAGCAGAGTTTTCTGTCATACTCATTTTATGTATCGCTGCTCAGAAAAATATTTAAAAAAATATTTTTATTGGATAGTCGAGACCATCTTTTTCCGACGTCGAATAAAATAAAAATACTCCCCGGTTTTACACATATCACCGATTGTTTCGCTTTTGTTATCTAAACAAAACCGTAACACGCATATCTTTTTTATGAAACAATGAGATGAACGTCCATCTATTAATACTTCCTTGCTCAGAACAAGCAATAGTCGAATCAATTGCTCAAAACAACGCAACAATTGAATTAATTGCTCAGAAAAACGTAACGCAATTAAAAATATAATAATTTCAGTCAAGAAAATCGAAAATGATTCAATCTTTATTTTTAGGCAGCAACTCTCTTTAACTTGCGTTTCAATTACAAAATTAGAGATCCCACCCATTCCCATTGTATTTTTATTATCTATCAGCATTTGGTTAACGAATAATAACAAAATCAGTACCAGTCTTTTGAAATAAATCAAACTTAAGATAATTTTTATATTTATGCAGTTGTAAAGTAAAAAATTTGTGACAAAATTATCTTCTTTAGTTTTGTTTCTACCTTCTTTTAATTTTTTTTCTCTCAAAAGTAACAAACTCATCATCATATTCATTTGTCAAAAATTTTTTTTTACCACTTTCAACACATAAAAAGTTCTTTTTTAACAAGTTTCATGAAAAATTGATCTATTTAAAAAGATTCGTGTAGAATTTTATACTTTGCATATTCGTCATTAATGGAAAATTCCAAAGCCGATTTTTAATTTTTGTATTCGGAAAGTGAAGTGTTTCCATATTTTTAAAATTAATAGTATAATTCTGGTAAAAAAAAAAAAAAAAAAAAAAAAAGAATGTATAAATAGGTCATTTTAATATCACACATAATAGAAAATAAAATATTAAACTTTGTCCAAATAAAAAGTTTGAAACAAGTTTGTGTAAAAATTTTTGTAATCATCCAAAATTTAATTATTCAGAACTTTTAAGCAGGACTTACTGGCTATTGTGATAAGAATGAACACAAGAACTGTACTGCAATAGGTAAATGGCTGAATAACTTGCGAACCCATAAACAGCAAAGTTGAAAGTAGTGTCAGTATGGAAGCTGTAACTGATAAAATAAACACCGAACGTTGCCAATCTAAACAAAAAATTCCGTTTGCTTTCCATGCTTCGAAAGACTTTTAAAATACATAATTTAAAATTATATTACATTGCTAGCTCTCCAAAATTCTTCACTTTTAGCACAAAGTTACATACTATCATGTACAAAATAACTTGGTCAAACATTTTTGCGTAGTGTCAAGGGTTTTAGAGGCCATGAGTTAAAATTGAGTCCGCGATATTTAATTCTGCGCACCCAAAATGTCGCTCTTAGCAACACATGTATAGAAAAAATTTAAAGGAATATTAATCATAAAGTTAAAAAATTTGGCAGGTTTGGAGAATTTTGGATGCTAATTCCAAATATTCATACGTAGGTATTATGGCAATCAAATCTTTTTAACTATAAGAGTATTTTTTTAAGTATTCATGTAAACAATCCAAAAGGACTGACGGAATAGGTACAAATTTAATTACCACTAAAATTTACAGGTGGAATGATAACCTACAAGTCATTCATTAAACTTACAAATTTTGCCATTTTAAAAACTGTTTTTTCATGGTTTATTTGATTTATAAAAGAAACAGTTTATCTATATTTTGTTTTAACATGTAAGGCGATTTATAAGAACTTTTTAAATATACGATTTCATTTGCGAATTAATCATTAGGGAGGTAACCATTGTAAATTTGTGTGTTGAACTTATAACAACATCTTTTTTAGTAAAACTTAATTCGTAATATATTTTCATCTACAGAAAGAAACTGTCCTTGCTTGCCATATTATTGCTGTTGTTGTTTTTAGTTCTTCTGCCGAGATATGCATAAAGTTTATAATCGAAATGTATACGGTGAAGCAAACATTTCTTGTAGGTTTGGTGTTTGATTTTCAGTTTTTTTCTAAACTGGCTTTTGCAATCACCTTTTTTTCTATTCCTCTTATGGTTTCTAACCGAAGTCAAAAAACCGCTGTTTACCGAAAAATTTTTAAAATCCGAAAACCAGTTTTAGAGCCGATTATTTCAGTTTTTAACTATTTTACATCTCACAGTAATTTTTTATTACAAAAAAAAATTTTTATTCAAAATCTTATTTCCGGTCGATTTTAACATGATTAAGTTTAATTTTTATTCAGTTTTTGAGTAAAATAAATTACAGTTTTACAAAAAGAGCTCTTGATTTCAAATTTCTTTTATAGTAAAGTTTACATATTCTAATAAAAATTTATATTTAAAAAATTTTCTTAATAAAATTTAAATAAACCACTAAGTTATTTATTTTTATATTTTTAGTTTTTTTCTGTACTTAAACAATTAAAGCAATAGAGGTAATGTGATGTAAATAAAGTTCGAAAATTTAAGTTTTTTTTTAAAAGTAAGATTTTGCTCAATTACAATTTATTGCAAAAATTTTTTCTAAAGTTAGTGTATTATATTTTGTTGTAAAGAAACGTTAAATTTAAAATAGTTAAAAGAAAGGTAATTTAATGATATAATCTTTAAAAATGTAATCATTTTCGCAAAGATTCTAGTTTATCTGATAAATGTTTAAACTCTTTAGTTTTTCTTAAATTTTTCTTATCAAAGTGTGATTCAAAGTTTTTAATGAAAAAAAGCAACTAAAATTCGTTTAATTTACATGTAAAGATCATAAAGTTTGTTAGATCATTTTGTTGTTTAGATTTAGATCAAAACCGAAAACAGGCGGTTAAAAGATGCTTTTTGAAAATTTGGAACCGATTACCAAAGGTTATGAAAACCCTGTTTTCTGAGAAACCTTAGTTCTTCCGATATAACGACTTGTTGCAAAAAATGTTTTTTACATCTAATTTGCTTCATTAATGTTATATATCATGGCTACATCATATTTAGTGTTATTTAAAAAAATCCATTAGAAAGTGTTCTGCATTTTTAATAAACAACAGCAAAATGTGGCATCCTAATACTCCCCAATAAATTCATAAAATTCTTGCTCTAACTCATCAATATTGACTTTGATGAGATTTGGACATGGATTTATCATACATGTTTGTTTTTGGAGTCTCTTACTGATTGCTGCAATTGTAACCATCATGGTTTGATAGTTCGTGCATGTATACTGTGCATACGTACAGTGAGTGATCCTGATCAATGACAAAAAAAAGCTGTTGGTTTTCATACAATTAAAGTTTCCCCAAGTTAAAGTTCAGGGATTTTCAATTTCTTGTAAACTAAGACCAAAAAAAGTATTTATCAGGATCATCAGGAATCCACTCACTGCGTGGTTGCGTTTAAAGTTTCCAATACACTTATTTTTTTACCACACTTCATATTGAAATGGCCAAGGTCCCATAATTCAGCTTCTACTGTGCCACAAAATAGACAGCACACAACAGCGATAACTACAGCAGTTTTGTGGATTAATCAGATTTAATAATTTTCTTTGAAAAAAAAAAAAAAACTTAACCAAGAAACTTAAATTAGCTGTACCTAAAACTAAAAACCAATAGTTTTAAATGATAATAACAGTTTAGTTTTAGAAAAAAAAAAGAAAAAAAAAGAAAAAGAAAAGACAGTAGTTTTTAGTGATAAGAAACTGGTAATAAAGTTTACCAACTTGGTAGAGATGTTGATTTGTAAGTCAAATGATTCGAGAATAAATCACATTCGGGCTCTAATCCTTCCCGGTGAGGTTCGATTGCTGACCCAGGCGTGCAGTACACTATCAAGCCATGAACTTCTTTTTTGTTAATTTTTATCCAATCGCTTCCTAAAAAATGGATAAAGAATCGATATTAAATTTGTCTTAACATTTTTTATGAATTTAAAGTTTTCATTTTTAGTTTCTAAAATTAAAAAGATTACCCTCTTAAAATTTTCTCTTAAAAAGTATAAAATGGCTTTGATTGTTAAGATACGTAAGTTAAGTATATGTGATTTTATTTAATTTTTATTTCAAATTTCAGTATTTTCTATTTGAATGTTACTACTTAACATTTTACCTCAAAAAATATTGTTAATTATTAATGGTAATCGCACTGCTAATCGCACTTTCATCTTCAATAAACAGTAAGAAGGATGATTTTGATGATTTTAAATTTACTTTTAGCAAGAGGTGTAAAAAATTGTCAACTAAAATTCGCAAAATTAAGTTTTATAATTGAATAGTTAAATTGCAATTGTACAAGTCATAAAGTATTCTATTTTAAAATATAATTAGACACTTCAGCCATGAGTTCTTCAAAGGTGGGATAAGAGAATTGTTTCTGAATGACGTTTGATTGCACATTTCTATCCGTATTGTAAAATATTGAAAGAAAATAATTTTGTTAAATATTTGAAAGTATTTATTAAATATTCTTAATTATTCATATTTATTCTAATTCAGAAATTAGGATATTGTGTTAAAAACTTATTCTAATTCAGAAATTAGGATATTGTATTAAAAATTTGTATAGATCTGAAGTGTTAAAAGTCAGCGAGTAAAACACAAGAAACATTCGGCAGTTAAAATATGAATTTTTTTTTACAAGTTTAGTAAATAGATTTTTGGAAAAGTTAAAATATATCTCTCTATTTTTTATGAGTATAATCTCATTTAGCTATTGAAATATTGCTACCCATAACTACAAATAAAATCCTCTGGAAAAGCTTTTACTGCAACTATTTCTACTAATTAGTTACAAATTATTGTCATGGCAATAACTTAATAAGGATATTAATTTTCATTTTTAAATTTTGTAAAGCACTTCATTGATCGAAGCATAATTCTCATGTTTGAGGCGCCCGTTTGTAATGAAAGCGATATTTTTGGTATTTTACAGTTAGTATTAAAAATTATAAGCAAAAAGAATGATTAAAACACGAGCACACAGACTGAAAGATTATGAAAATAGACTAAAAATAACAGTTTTTGAGTAGGGATACCAAGAGAAAACGTACATAGAAAATACGAACAGAAATATGAACAACAAAAAGCAAAGGGTTCAAACGAAAACAACTTGTTAAAGAAAAGTAATCAGAAATAAAAAGAATGATCACAAAACAACAGCTATGGAGCAGCTATCTCAGCAGCTACGGAGTAACTATGGAGCTGCTATGTTAGCAAGCTAGTATGAAGCTAGTATGAAGCTAGTATGAAGCTAGTATGAAGCTAGTATGAAGCTAGTATGAAGCTAGTATGAAGCTAGTATGAAGCTAGTATGAAGCTAGTATGAAGCTAGTATGAAGCTAGTATGAAGCTAGTATGAAGCTAGTATGAAGCTAGTATGAAGCTAGTATGAAGCTAGTATGAAGCTAGTATGAAGCTAGTATGAAGCTAGTATGAAGCTAGTATGAAGCAAGCTAGAATTAGGAAAAATGGAACTTCAAAACCACATTAAAACAGCGAGATTCAAATATTTGATAAATAGTATGAAACAAATGAAAGTTACTTCATAAAGTAAGAAATGAATTGAAAAAACCGTCAAAGATTCCTACCCTAATATAACAATTTACTTTCGGACCGATGGTTTTACAGCCTTGTTTAGATCAAAAATTATCTCCAAGCTTTTTTTATTATACCCAACAAATATAAAGTTGTAACTTATGCAAGCTCCGTGTATAAAATTAATCCTGCTTATCTCCACAAAAAGATAATTCCAGATGTTTTTAATGCAAAACATGTATAAGAAACATTAATTATTATATTGAGTAAAAAGTAGCGATAAAATGAACATTTACTTCAACGTTGTTTATGCGACATTTATTATATATAAAAAAAAGTTGTGTTTCTACCCAGCAAACATTTACTCTGAAAAATATGTCTTAAATATGTCTTTTAGACGTATTAGACGCTTTTTATACCTCTAAAAGACATCTTTTTTAGTCTCGATGTTTGCTGGGTATTGCAGAACACAATTTTTAATTTTTTTTTTACATTTTTTTTTTAACATAGCTTCTTCTAGCTGACCTAGATTATGATTTGGTACCCCGTTTTAAGATCTGACTTATAAATAGCAAAAAGTGAACAATATTTATTTTGCTTGATATTTGACTTTTTAAGTTATAACGTACATTTAGTCAAAAATGAAACTTTTGACTAAATGTACTTTGAGTACTTAAGCATTCTTTTTTGTTCATAAACAAAAATACGAAATGTAAGTACATCCTGGTTACTTTCACAAAGACAGAAATAATAAGTGAAATTTAAAGTATTTTTGAACAGAGACAAAGTTTGTTTTAAATTCTTTACTCGACTCTTGTTTTCTAACAAAAAATAAAATTTTTAAAAAAAGTTATAGAAGAAACTTGCAATCTATTATAAAATCTGAAGTCAGTGAAATAATGAACCCGATAAATCTTAGGTATGCGACTTTAGCAATCATTTCGCTTTTATAAAATACAAACCAAACTATTAAACATAAAACTGCTCAGAACTTTTGTTTAAATGTTTTAATGTTCGACGTCACAAGTGAGTTTTTAACAGCTGTAATATGATAACACATTGCCTTTAAAATATATCAGTTAGGTTTGCTCTGATAGAAGGTAGATAATTGAAATTTTAAAGTTTTGTTGTACTTTTTGTAAAAAAAGTTAGTGAGGTTTTTAAAGGGGAGGGGGGTGATTTAAGTTAAACTTTTATATAACCACGTGAGTCTTGTGAGTACGTCATAAATAAAACCTTATTAAAGCTAAGAATTGCCTTAAAAAGGTCTCACCTGTACCAATTATAATGATTGAAGAGCACTTTCTGGGTTTACAAACGTTTTGTGTAACTTAATTTACAGCATCAGCTAATTAGATGTTCTTCTCTTATGAAAAATCCAGGCCTATACCCCACCCTTAAAATAATACTAAAATCCAAGTTATCCAGAAAAAAATGAAAATCACTGAAATCTCTGCAACCTAGTGTACAGTCAATCTAAAACTTTTAAGAATCTTGCACATTAGCTCTGAACCAATCAACTTTCAAGAATCTTGCACATTAGCTCTGAACCAATCAACTTAAATAAAAAACAAAAATTTTGACTTAAAGACTGGAACAGATGGAGCTCCATTTATTTTTAAAACTCCAGTGGACTCACAGGAGCAAATAAGGAGCCTTCTTTATTCCAAACTTCATTATTCCAAACTTCAGTAACATTTAAGGTTGGCTTCACTATTATTTGTATCCATAATGCTCGAATATATTTGTATCCATAATGCTCGGATATATAAGCTCCTTAAAGTTAAAGTTAAACGTAATGGAGTATCCCATCTCTGTTTTGTTGAAAGAGACCCAGTGATCTCATCTATTTCCTTTAAGAATCAAAAGAATTTCTGCGAAAATAAGATTTTAAAGTGTAGGATATGCTACTTATTAGTTTGATTAATAAAAATTAACATACAATAATTTATTTTTTCTGAGTTAAAAGTATTATTTTGAAAAAATTTGAAATATACAAATTTGAAAAAGTAAAATTTAAAAAAATTTAAAAACTTGAAATTTTTTTTCCGCAGGTAGAGAAAAGGGTTTATAGCAGCAGAGTGGTGTTAGTTTCTGCGAGTGCAAACACTTTTCCGCTCACAGAAACTACCGACCCTCAACCCTGCTCCAACTCTTTTTAGCTTTTATAGTGCGCCAAGGACGTATTAATAGATGGACGTTCATCTCATTGTTTCATAAAAAAGATATGCGTGTTACGGTTTTGTTTAGATAACAAAAGCGAAACAATCGGTGATATGTGTAAAACCGGGGAGTATTTTTATTTTATTCGACGTCGGAAAAAGATGGTCTCGACTATCCAATAAAAATATTTTTTTAAATATTTTTCTGAGCAGCGATACATAAAATGAGTATGACAGAAAACTCTGCTATTAATCAAGACGATTATTCTTTTTTGCTTGAAAATATTGATAACGAAATTGAAATAGTTGCGGATGATTTTATTGAGATAGGTCTTGAAGAGTTAGAGGACTTGTTATCAGAGGATTTTGAATCGGAGCTCATACCACCAGCAATTCCTACAGAGAAGTTGATTGCAGAAGAAGAAACCAAAATGCTGAAAAAAACAGAAGAACGCTTAATAACTAAATTTACCTGTCCGAAATGTCACAATAAATATTTTAGAGAATCGAATTTTAAAAAGCATGAAAAGAAATGTTACATTGGCACTAAAGTTGTGTTTATACTCACATGTTGTGGAAATTAACGTCTTAACTGGTGCTGTTTTATATTTTTGAACACTTCTAGATTATGAAAGTATTTCAATAATTCTTAATTTTGATTTTAGAAATGATTCAAAACTTTAAATTGTTGTAATGTACTATTGAAGTTCCATATAGAAGAATACAAGTTGTCTTTATTACGTTTATTACATATACTGTTGTAAGAAAATGTGCACAGTTAAAAAATGGCTAGTTAAAGGTAATAGATGATTGGCTTTCTTTACTCTTTAACCTGGATTTCATTACAGGCAAGTTTGTATGGTAGATGGTACTAAAATCACAACAGACTTCTGACCATATTATTGAACAATCTTTATGTCTAATAACTTTAAAGTTTTCAACTGTATTGCCTTCTTTCGTTTCAATCATTCCAACATCCTGATTTGATGTGCCTTGGAAGTTTTTAAAATCAGAAAATTTACTTCTGATTAGAAAAGAAGATAGTGGAAGTCATTATTACATTTACAGATGTTTATGAATGAAATGTTGGAGAATATGATATAAGCAGATTGAAGATTTGGTAGATCTGGAAGAGATTTGTTAATATTATTGGATAATGGCACTTCATGATTTAAAACAATTAGTCTCCACATGCCATTTGATTGGCAATAACTACTGATTTTAACTATTGCAAAATAGTTTTTGTTATTTTGATTGTAACAGTCAAAACCATGTTTTGATGCAAATGCTTTTAACTGTTGATGAATACTTATCGCATGTACTTTTTTATTTCCTCCAACTCTTGTGAGTGTGTTACATACATAACAGGTTTCTGTGTGTTCAGAAAAAGTGAAGAATTTATCAATCCTCTCAACTTCAAAGCCTTATTTTGATTTTAAATCTAACCTGCATAAGACCATGTAACATGATTTGCATAAATATTCAGGATGAACTTTTTGATAGTCTGAGGTTATATCCAGCTTGTAAAAACTAAGAGTTCTTGTTTAAAGATAACAACAGGTTTAATTTGATAGTGGCTATCCTGTTTTATTATGCATCCACACTTTCTACATAAATGTTTTAAATATTCCTCATGAAGACTCGTTGTTTTTCCAGTAATGAGATAATAGATAGGAATATAAGATTACTTCTTTTGATATATCTAGAAAAGGTTAAAAATAAGGCTGTACATCACTTGTAGAAGGCTCAAGAATATGCAACGAAAGGAATGGTCTTATTATTTTTATTATCATGCTGTTACTATTAGTAACAACAACAATAATAAAAATAATAAGATCATTATAAGTTAAAGTAGCTTTACATGACTGACTGTTTAAAAAGGCTTTATCAAAAATGCTCATTAAAAATACATGTTTAATATTTCTTTCCAACTTCTAAAATCAACAGTTTTTTATGAACTTCAACCCTTTCATGCTCCAATTATTTTCCCATAACTAACATAACCCATAAAAAATTATCTACAAAATGATAGTGGTACTTTGAAATGTTAAAGTAGACTTTTTCTACAGCCTCTTTCAACTCTCCTTTATAAAATATTGTTTTCAATCGGTTAGAACGCACTATTTGCATTGGGGAAGCTTGGTTTAATTTGTTGTTATAAAACAACCCAGCGCATGAAAGGGTTAAGATGCTTTTAGTAATTATACCTGTAGACAAAATGCGATTTCAGTATCTTAAATAAGAAAATTTATGACTAGGACGAAAAAAAAAATCACAAATTCAAGAGCAAAAATAGCGAGGCAAATAAGTTCCACATTTCCGACAAAAATAAAAAATACTCTCTGATTTGAGCCTTAAAGTGGGAAGCATAATCTGAGAGTGGGGTGAAAAGAAAAACTCTTATTCGACCTTTAAACAATGTCATAGCAATTTTAATTCAACAAGGAAAATTTGTTTGACTTTATTCTATCCATTCTAGTAAACCATACATAGCCTTTTTGCAAAAGCCTAGTTTTAGACGTCAAAGTTTAAACACAGTTAAATTTTTACTAAGCAAAGTTCATAGCTCAAATCAACCTTTTTCAGATTTGTGAACTACTCTTGATTATTTTTTTTGTCTTTTATAACCAAAAGCTTCAGTAAATGCATAACTATAATGGGTTTACTGAGGGGGGTTTTTTGACGTAAGTTTGACGGGTAAAAGTCGGAATATCTGTATCATGAATTTAGAAAATCGACGGTAACACGCATAGTTTTTGGCTAATTGGCGGCACCTTTGATCTATAACAATGGGTTGAACTTCCATCTATCAATATGTCCTTGAGTGCGCGAAGGGAAGGAAAGTTGGTACCAAATATGATGTAACAAAGAAATACTTCAAAAGACGTTATTCATAAAAACATATTTGTCAAAAATAAATTAATATAAGGAGAGAGTAAAAAGTTTTTGTTAAAGAATATAATAAATTAAGAAATCAAAGAATATATTGAATTAAGAAATTAATAAAAATTAATGTGTATAAATGTTAAATATAAACAATTTTGAATAGAAAAGTTTTACATGAAAACTCTTCCCATTACTTTTGTAAGACTTTGCATTCATCAATAAAAAAATAGATAAAAAGAAAAGTTACACAGGCCGGCAGTAAATCTTTTAAAATAATTCCGCCTGATTCTTATGTTTTTCTTTATCTTTTCTTTTTTTTTTTTTTTTTTGGGGGGGGGGGGGGGTGCTGATGTGTTGTGCTGATTCTAAAAGACAAAATAAAAAACTCTTATCACCTACTAATTTTCATATTTCAATGAACAGAATGTGAGAATTCATTTTTAAAATCTAATATCTATAGATTTTACTAAAACATACAGTAAACCTTAAAGAAATTAATGTAGCAGGTAAATGGTAAATGAAATCTTCAGAAGTGCTCTTTTTTTCTAGCCTTATTCTCAACTTCACCTATAGTTGTTTGTTTTCTTTCAGTCAATATGATCTCAATTTTCAGCAGATGGACTCTAAGAATGGCTAACCATGGTCGTAAAAACTTTCCCAGAAGTTTTTCATAAATATATATATATATATATATATATATATATATATATATATATATATATATATATATATATATATATATATATATATATGTATAAAT